>NW_026652276.1:172505106-172687537 GCF_009828535.3 Hylobates moloch | reverse complement strand
AAAAAAAAAAAAAAAAGATAGCATTACAGCCTGAGCAACATAGGGAGACTCTGTCTCTGCCAAAAGTTTTTAAAAATTAGCCACGCATGGTGATGCATGCCTGTAGTCCCAGGTACTAAGAAGGCTGAGGTGGGAGGATCGCTTGAGCCCAGGAGTTCAAGGCTGACTGTACCAATGCACTCCAGCCTGGACAAGAGAGTAAGACTCTGTCAAAAAAAAAAAAAAAAAAAGTAGCATTAAAAGAAGACAATGTAAACTAATTGTGGTTTTTGCCATTACTTTTAATGGCATTACTTTTAATGAGCAGCCTGAATTCCCAAGGTGATTCCTGGTGCCAGAGGAGCAGAGTGAACATTGTTCTCAAAGATTTGTTATTGTCTGTTTTTACTTGTCTGGTGGTTGCCTAAAGACCAGTGAAAGGGACTTGCCTTTATTTCACTAAACTCAGAACTCCACAAGGCTATAAAGGCAACTCCCAGGGGATGTTTGTCAAAAACACTTAAAGGCAAATTTATCAGTTGTGGCTACCTGGAACAAGGGATAAAAATTGGTGAAAACAAAAGACACATACAAGAGCTTAGGAGAAAAAGCTGGGTAATGAAGATGTTTTGTGAAATAAGCTCCCACATATCTCTGGGTCTCTAGAAGGCCACATCCATGCTTAGAAAGGAGCACATGCACCGAGAATACCCAAGAAGGCATTAAGCTCTAACCCATGGTTGACCTCCAGGCTCTGCACAAACAGAAGTAAAGGTTAAGAAAGAGATGTATGGCGTGAACCCAGGAGGCGGAGCTTGCAGTGAGCCGAGATCGCGCCACTGCACTCCAGCCTGGGCGACAGAGCGAGACTCCGTCTCAAAAAAAAAAAAAAAAACAAAGAAAGAGATGTAAATAGCTCATCTGAATGTTGAAAATATTTCCAACCCCAACACACATACACACGGCCCACCCATTAAGACTTGTTTGTTTTAGCGGGGATTCCAGGCATTTAAGCAAATTTTCATCGAATCACTAGCTGACCGGTAAGCTAATGAAATAGAAACTTCACTAGCCACAAATGACAATGTATATGGACTTGACAAAATTAGTTAAGAAAAGTCACTAAACAAACAACAGCAACCACAGTGAGCAACAACAAATCCTGGAAAGGCAAAGAATCTGGTTTCCAAAGTTGCTGTATTATATTTAAAACGTCCAGTCTTCAGTAAAAAATTATGAGGCATGCAAAGAAATGTGGCTCATACAAAGGGAAAAGATAACATAATAGAAATTCTCTCTGAGGAACCCCAGAAACTGGATTTATAAGACCAAGGCTTTAAAATAATGATTTTAAATATACACAAAGAGGAAAGAAAATCATGTAAAAGAACTAAAGGAAATCATGAGAACAATGTCTCATAAAGGAGAGACTATTAATAAAGAAACAGAAATTACAAAAAAGTGACCAAAGAGAAATTCCAAAATTGAAAATTACAATAACTGAAATGAAAAATTCATTAGACAATCCAACAGCAGACTTGAGCAGGCAGAAGAATCAGCAAACTTGAAGATAGGTCTATTGAGATTATCCAATCTGAGGAACAGAAAGAAAGAAAAAAAAAGAAAAAAGAAAAAAGAACAGAACCTAAGAGACTCGTGGGACATTATCAAGCAAACCAACACACACCTAATGAAAGTCCCAGAAAGAAAAAAACGAAAAGGGCAGAAGGAATAATGGCCAAAAACTTCCCAAATTTGACGAAAGAAATGAATCTATACATCCAAGAGGCTCAGCAAATCCCTAGTAGGAGAAACTCAGAGATTGAGTTTTCACAGAGACACATTTAAATCAAATTGACAAAAGCCAAACACAGAGAGAATCATGAAAGCAGCAAGAAAGAAGCAATTCATCATACTGAAGGGATACTTAATAAGATTAACAGCTGATTTCACATGTAAAATCATGCAGGCCACAAGGCAGTAGATAACATTCAAAGTAATAAAAGAAAAAGACTGTCAAACAAGAATTCTGTATTTAGCAAAATTATCCTTCAGAATTAAAAGAAAAAAACCCAAACTAGGACATCTCTAGATAAAGAAAATCAGAGAATTTGTCACTGGCAGACCTGCCCTACAACAAACACTAGGAGAAGTCCTTTTTAAGCTAAAATGAAAGGCATTAGACAGTAACTGGGATTCATAGGAAGAAATAGAGTACCAGCAAAAGTAGTAAGTTAGGTAGTGATAATAGGCATGTATTTTTTTTGTTTGTAACTCCTTTTTGCTCGTGATATAAAAGGCAACTGCATAAAGTAATAAACAAATCTTTGTTATGAGCATACAATATGTAAAGATATAACATGACAACAATAGCACAAAGGTGGGGACAGGGAATGGAGCTATACAAGAGCCAATTTTTATAAACTATTGAAATTATGTTGGCATTAATCTGAACTAGATTTTATAAACTAAGATGTTAATTGAAAGCTCACAAGCAACCATAAAGAAAATTTTAAAATATATTAGAAGAAACAATGAAATTAAAATATACAACAATACCTATTTAAAATAAAAGGAGGCAGTAAAGAGACAGTGAAACAGCACAATATACACAATACCCAACTTACAATGATGCCACTTACTATTTTTCAACTTTATGATGGTGCAAAAGCAACATACATTCAGTAGAAATCATACTTCGAGTATCCATACAACCATTCCATTTCTGTTTTTCACTTTCAGTACAGTATTCAATAAATTACATGAGATATTCAACAGTCTTTTATAAAATAAGCTTTATGTTACACCACGTTGCCTAACTGTAGGCTAATGTAAGTGTTCTGAGCATGTTTAAGGTAGACTAGGTTAAGCTACGATGCCCGGTAGATTAGGTGTATAAGTGGATTTTTGACTTATGACATTTTCAATTTATGATGGGTTTGTTGGGATGTAACCCCATCATAAGCTGAGGAGCACCTGTATATAAATGAAATACAGAAAACAAGTAACAAAATGGCAGATGTAAATCCCACCTCAATAATGTAAATATACAACTAAAAGGCAGAGATTGGCAAAATCAATTTAAAAAAATAATCAAACTATATCTTGGCTACCAGAGATTTTTATTTAAAAAATATGAGACACAGTCTTGCTCTGTCACCCAAGCTGGAGTACAGTGGCATGATTACAGCCCACTGCAGCCTCAAACTCCTGAGCTCAAGTGATCCTCCTGCCTCAGTCTCCCAAGTAACTGGAATTACACACACCACCATGCTCAGCTAATTTTATTTTAAATTTTTTACAGACAGGTCTCACTATGTTGCCTAGGCTGGTCTCAAACTCCTGACCTCAAGAGATTCTCCTGCCTCAGCTTCCTGAGAAGCTGGGATTACAGGAGTGAGCCACCACACCCAGCATGACACTTTATATTTAAAGATACAAATAGGTTGAACGTAAAAGAATGAAACAATAAACATAACAATGTAGATAAATGTAAAAATCTGTATTTTTAGTTAGTAACTGAATTTTTAGTGTATTTTTGGTTAGCAACACCACTCCCCCCACCCCCGTATGATTTAAAATACAATTACATAAAATAGTTATAAATCTAAATTGACATATCATTTACATCTATTTGTATGTTACTTACAATAACAATACGTAATTTATCACAACATAAAGTGGATGGGGAGATGGAGGTATTCAGGAGCAAAAGTTTTGTATACTATTGAAACCAAGCTGATATTATTCTGAACTAAATTGTTATAAATTTGATGTTAATTGCAATCCCCAAGACAACCATTAAGAAAATACCTAAAATATATATTTTAAAAGAAATTACAAGGGAATCAAAATGGTACACCAGAACACATCTGTCACAAAAGAAGGTGATAATGAAAGAATGGAGGAATAAAATGATATGACATATAAAAAACAGCAAAATGGCAAAATATGTTCTCTCATGAGTAATTTCATTAAATAAACTCTCCAATTAAGAGGTAGAGACTAGAAGAATGAATTTTAAAAGTACCCAACTATATGCTGTCTAAAAAAGACTTTAGACCCAAAGACACACATAGGCTGAAGGTGAAAGTGGAAAAGGACATTTTATGAAAACGGTAATTATAAGAGAGCTGAAGTGGTGGTACCAATATTAGACAAAATAGACTTTAAGACAAAGATTGTTACAAGAGCAAAGAAAGATGTTACATAACGATACAGGTGTCAATCCATTAAGAAAATATAAAAATTATAAACATATATACACCTAAAAATATAGCCCCAAATATAAACAGCAAAAGTGATAGAACTAGAGACAGATAGTTAGTTCAACAATAGTTGGAAACGTCATCATTTCACTTTCAATAATGAAATGAACCAGACAAAACATAACCAATGAATCAGAAAGACTAGAACAACACTATAAACCAGTTAGACCTAACAGACATATATTGAACACCCCACCAAATAACAGCAAAATACACATTCTTCTTAAGTGAACATGAAACGTTCTTTAAGACAGATCTTATGTTAGGCCACAAAACAATTCTTACTTAATAAAATTAAAATAATACAAAGTATCATTTTTTGGCCAAAATAAGAGAAACTGTAAAATCAATAATGAGAAAATTTGGAAAATTCTTGAATATGTGGAATTGAATAATATACTCAAATAACCAATGAGTCAAAGAAGAAATTACAATGGAAACTTGAAAAGGTCTTCAGATGAAAGAAAATGAAAACACAACACACCAAAACTTAAGGGATACAGCAAAGCAGTGCTCAGAGGGAAATTTCCAGTTATAAAAATCTACATTAAGAAATAAGAAAGATCTCTAAAACAATAACCTAAACTTCTCCCTATAAAACTATCAAAAGAACAAACTAAATCCAAAGCATGTAAGAGAGAAAAAATACTACGTAACAAAATGAAGATGAAAAGGAAAAAATAGCCAGGCGCGGTGGCTCACGCTTGTAATCCCAGCACTTTGGGAGGCCGAGGAGGGCGGATCATGAGGTCAGGAGATCGAGACCACGGTGAAACCCCGTCTCTACTAAAAATACAAAAAATTAGCCGGGCATGGTGGCGGGCACCTGTAGTCCCAGCTACTCGGAGAGGCTGAGGCAGGAGAATGGCGTGAACCCGGGAGGCGGAGCTTGCAGTGAGCCAAGATTGTGCCACTGCACTCCGGCCTAGGCGACAGAGCAAGACTCCATCTCAAAAAAAAAAAAAAAAAGAAAAGGAAAAAATAGTATAAAATGAGGATGAAAAAGGAAAAAATACTATAAATAAAAATGAAGATAAAAAATAGAATATAAAAACTACTTGGAGAATTAATAAAACCAAAAGTTGTTTAAAGTATCAACAAAATCAACAATCTTTTAGGTATACCGGCCAAGTGAAAAAAAAAGACGACTCAAATTACTAAAATCAGGAATGAAAGTAGAGACAATACTACCAGTATAGTCTATTTGTTCTTGAGTCAATAGTCTATTTACTTCTAAATACACTTATTAGAAAACTGTTCTATCAAAAATCAAAAATTCCCCAAGAGAGAAAGGTCCAGGACCAGATGGTGTCACAGATAAATTCTATCAATATTTAAGAAAGAATTAACACCAATCCTTCTCAAACTCTTCCAATAAATAAAGGAGGGAACATTTCCTAATTCATTTTATGAAGCCAGTACAGCATTACTCTGATGTCAAAGCCAGACAAAGACCTCACAAGAAAACTAGTGACCAATATCCCCTTTGTATGAAAGGTGCAAAAATTCTCAAGAAAATACTAGTAAACCAAATACAACCACATATTAAAGCAATTATATACCATGACCAAGTCAGATTTACCCCAGGAATACAAGGATGGCTCAACACATTAAAATCAATCAATGAAATATACCATGTTAATTAAATGAAGGAAAAAAACACATCATCAACTCAATTGATGCAGGAAAAAATCTGACAAAATCCAACACCCTTTCATGATACAAACACGTGACAAAGTAGGAAAAGAAGGGAACTTCATCAACCTGATAAAGGACATCTATGAAAAAAACTCACAAATAACATCATATTTAACAAAGAAAGACTGAAAGCTTTCCCCCGAAGATCAGGAAAATAAAAACTATGTCCATTCTCTCATCACTTTGATGACACATTATACCAGAAGTTCTAGCTGAGGCAATCAGGCAATAAAAAGAAACAAAAGGCATCTAGATTTGAAAGAAAGAAGTAAAAGTATCTCTACTAATAGATGATATGATTTTATATCTATAATATCCTAAAGAATCCACCAAAAACCTATTAAAGCTAATAAATTCAGCAAAGTTGCAGAATACAAGATCAATATATAATAATAAATTGTATTTCTATACAATAGCAATGAACAATTTGAAAATGAAATTAACAAAACAGTTTCCTTTACAATAGCATCAAAAAGAATAAAATACTTAGGAATAAATGCAACCAAGGGGGTGTAAGTCCTGTACAATGAAAACCACAAAACACTTTTCAAATTAAAGAAGACTTAAATAAATGGAAAGACACCTTGTGTTCATCAATTGGAAAACATATTATGTAGATGATAATACTCTACAAATCCAATGCAACTGTGACCAAATTTCAAACTACTTTTTTTGTGGAAATTGATATACTGATCCTAGAATTCATATGGAATATTAAGAGAGCTGAACAGCCAATCTTGAAAAAGGACAAATTTGTAATACTAATACTTCCCAATTTCAAAATTTACTAAAAATCTACAGTAATTAAAATTGTGTAGTACTGACATAAGGAGAGACGTATAGATCAATGGAATAGAACTGAAAGTCCAAAAACAAGCCTATACATCTACAGGCAATTGATTTTTAACAAGGTTTTAAAATCCTTTCCATGATAAAACGAATAGTCTTTTCAACAGACAGTGTTGGGAAAACTGGATATCCACATGCAGAAAAATGAAGGTGGACCCTCAACTCACATCATATACAAAAAATTATCTCAAAGTGGGTCAAGGACATAAATGCAGGCAAAGTTGATAATTCTTATAAGAATAAATCTGTATGACCCTGAATCTGGCAATAGTGCCCTAGATATGATACCAAAAGCACAAGTAACAAAAGAAAAAATAAAATTAGATTTTATCAAAATAAAAAATTGTGTGTATCAAAGGACACTGTCAAAAAATTGAAAAGACCAGGTATAGAAAAGAATAAAATTTTTGCAAATCATATATCTGATAAGGGTCTAGTATCCAAAATATATAAAGAACTTAAAACTAAACAACAACAACAACAACAAAAAACCCTCAAAAAAGGGGGCAAGGGACCTAATATTTAAAGGATATACTAACAGCCAATAAGCACACAAAAAAGTATTCAACATCATCACTTATTGGGAATATGAAAATCAAAACCAGAAATAGATGCCACTGCACACCCACTAGGAAGGCTATAATTAAAAATACAGAATATAACATGTGTTGACAAGGACGTGGAGAAATGGGAACTCTTTTACACTGCTAATGAGAATGTAAAATGCTGCAGCCACATGGAAAATAGTTTGGCAGTTCCTCAAAATTTTAAACACAAAATTATCATATGACCCAGAAATTCTCAGTAATAATTCTAGGTATATACCCCAGAGAACTGGAAACATAACAGTCTAACAAACACTTGCTTGTACACAAATGTTCAAAGATTATTCATAATAGCTAAAAATAAAAAGAAACCAAATGTTCATCAACTGATAAAAGGATAAACAAAATGTGGTATATCCGTACAAGAGAATTTTATTCATCTCTAAAAAATGAATGAAGACCTGATACATGCTACAAAATAGATGAGCCTTGAAAACATTATGCTCAATAAAAGCCAGACACAAAAAACCCACATATTCTATTTCTATGAAATGTCCAGAATAGGCAAATCCAGAGGGACAGAAAGCAGAAGAGTGGTTGCCAGGGGTTGAGGAGAGAGGAGGAAAGAGAATGAGTGCTTAATGGATAAGAGGTTTTTTTCCTATGTTGAAGATGTTCTAGAATTAGATAGTGGTGATGGTTGCACAACATTGTTAATATACTGGAAGCCACTGAATTCTACACTTCAAAATGGTTACAATGGCAAATTTTATGTTATATGAATTTTACCTGAATTTTAAAAACTGAAACTATATGAGATCCCAGTTCACACCCAGTGAATAACAACACCGTGCTTCATACATTACTGGAAGGAGAATCAAAAACATCAATACTGTTTCATACTGTTAATATTATGTTACCATATGATCCAGCAATTCTAAAATAAGTAAAAATACATGTCCAAAAAAACCTTGTGTACGAATGTTCATAGCAGCATTATCCATAACAGTCAGAAAAATAGAAATACAGAATATCCAAATATCCATTAACAGGTGAATGGATAAACTGTGGTATATTCGCACAATGAAATACTACTCAGCAATAAAAAGAATGAACTACTGATTGATACATGTAACAGCATAAATGAATCAAAAAGATTACATTATGAAAAATAATTACCACCCAAAATACACAAATTACATGATTCCATTTATACTATGCTGAAATACAGAGAAAACCATTCTATGATAATAAAAATCAGAAGACTGGTTACTTCTGGTGAAAGGAGGGAGACTGGAAAGAATGAAGCATCTTTCTGAGATGGCAAAATGTTTTGTATTTTCATTTTAGTGGTAACTACATGGATATACATATTTGTTAGAATTCATCAATTCATATTTAGATATATAATGTTTAAAATGGCTGTACTTTATTGCATGTGGATAAATGTTTGAATTTTTAAAATTGTATACGATAAGACTTCTACAGGTATAACAGTAAACAAGCTTCACTGGGCATAGCACATTGTCAATGCTCAATCAAAACAGAAGGAAAGCAGGAGATGAGGCAGGTAGGTAGATTATTTTATAATCATGGCCAAGTATGTGCCTCATACCACCCTAAAGGAGTTTACAATTTAGTTCAGTATGTAAGATATAACCTCTGAACTGGTTCATTATCTTTAACAGCTGATGGAGGTGCCAAGTAGCCTCTGAATTACGTTGCTTCAGGGCATCCACTCCCAATGTATTCCCAAATTCTGAATCCTCCTGTCTTGCTTTTTTTTTTTTTTTTTTTTGGAGACAAGGTTTCACTCTGGACTATAGTGGCCACTCATAGCTCATTGCAGCCTAGACCCCTGGGCTCAAGTGATCCTCCCACCTCCGCCTCCCGAGTAGCTGGAATCACTAGTGTGCATTACCCTTCCTGGCTAATTTTTTCATTTTCTGTAGAGACAGGGTCTCCCTATGTTGCCAAGGCTGGTCTCAAACTCCTGGACTCAAGTGATCCTCCCACCACGGCCTCCAAAAGTGCTGGTATTACAGGCGTAAGCCACCTTGCCCAGCCTCTCCATTTTTGATCCTTCACTTAGGATGTGTTCAAGGGCCTGATAATGCTGAATTTACCCTGGTTTCCCAGCCCACAGTCACCTGAGACATTAACTACAGTGCCACAGCCACTAACCAATCCTATCCTTTCATATACTTAGCCTGCAAAACTAAGAATTTAACCTTACATAACCTTAAGCCCTCCAATTCACTAGGATAGTGAGACTATGAAATGTGAAAATTAAATATTAAGAATAGACCAGAACACATTTCAGAAGACAACATATCAATAGTTGGCAAATGAATCAAACAGGAATGATTATACCCAAATGAGCAGGAGATAAAGGTTGAATCTAAGCTAGGTTTGCTATGGACAGGAAAAAATAATTGCTAAGCCAGGTGAAGAGGCTTAGGCAAAAGAAAGAAAAAAAACGTGGTAAGTATTACAAAATTAATTTGTCTAGATTCTAGAATAAAAAATTTATATTTGGATGTGTGAGGTAATCTGAAAGATCAGATTAGGTCTCTGATAATCACAAAAAGTTGTGGAGTAGACTGAACAATATTATCTTCATTTATAGATAAGCAAATTCTAGCATAGAAAGATTAACTTTTTTTTTTTTTGAGATGGAGTCTCGCTCTGTCGCCCACGCTGGAGTGCAATGTCGCGACTTCCGCTCACTGCAACCTCCTTCCGAGTTCAAGTGATTCTCCTGCCTCAGCCTCCTGAGTAGCTGGGGTTACAGGCGGGGACCACCATGCCCAGCTAATTTTTGTATTGTTAGTAGAGCCGGAGTTTCACCATGTTGGCCAGGCTGGTCTTCAACTTCTGACCTCGTGATCCGCCACCTCAGCCTCCCAAAGTGCTGGGATTACAGGCTTGAGCCACCGTGCCCAGCCAGAAAGGTTAACATTTGCCCATGGTCACAAAACTAGTTACGGACAGGGCCAGCAATGAATAAAATTCATTTCTCTTGATTCACAGCCACATATTCATTTAATTAGATCGTGATTCTGCTCAATGTTCTCCACTTTGCCTAATGTAACTCTTGAACAAAGTTTCTCACCATAAATAACCCTACCCCCATTCACTTCTTCTTAAATGTCTACTCTTCCTCTGAAGAAATGTTTTCAAGCATATTTTCAAGATCTACTTTAAGACAAACCCCACCCTCTTACCAACAGACCTGATTACTGGACAAGAAAAAGGAGGTTTCTATCCTTACTGACTATAGCCACGTCCTTTCTGTGGCTACTAACAGATTTCGGTTCCAGTAATATTTTTAAAAACTAACCTCGGACAATAGATTAGAAAATTACTAACTATCGCGTAAAGCGGACTTCCTCCTTATTTATTGCTTGGAATTACCATCTTCAGTGCAGTCGAGGGTGAGTCTAACAGCATAGGGTGCAACTATGTTACTGTCCTTCCTCTTCACGGCAAATAAGACACACAATTCGTCTTTCACAAGACCATAAAATGAGACTTCCTTTTTTAAAAAAATTTTCCTCTGTAGAAGCATGCTTAAATATTTCCCACATCCTCTAAACCTTCCAAAGATCCAGTCTTCCCTTCATTATACTTTCCTACAGTAACAAATTTTTTTGAAAGAGTACACTCGACCTGTCTGAACTTCAAGATTATAATTTTTATCTAGTACTGTACCTATCTCTGCCACCTACTCAAATTACCCTTAAGGAAACAAATGATACCTGAAACGCCAAAATCAAATACTTATTTTTCAAGTCTTAACCTTATCTGTCCTGGGGATGAAGGAACTGGTGCAGCGTTCACTAGGAATGATAGTAATTACGGAGCTCTTAAGGAGCTCTACTCTGTGCCAGGCACTGTACTAAGCATTCAAAAACGTTCATTTAATCTTCACAACATCCCTGAGAAGTATTACCCCCTTTTAACAGATTAAAATTGGGGCTCAAAATTACCCAGAGGCCAAGTAGTTAGTGAAGCCCATATGATTCCAATGTTTGCAGTCTCTTCTCAATTCTGTGGCATTTTCTCCATCTCTTTCACTATTTCATCAACCACGCTTATAATCAATTATCTTATTTCACATGCTCTCCTTGGCAATTTCATTTCCTCCCAAAGCTTTAACTACATTCTATATTACTGCTTCCCAACTTTTTTAATCTTTCTGTAAATATAAACATTTTGTGCTCTCTGTAGCTTATATTTTGAAAATAAGTTCTTTTTCCTATAGAAAGTACAATATTGAATATGTTTATTTAAACTACACTTCCTTCCACCACTCAAGATCTGTTAACCTCTAATGAACTGCCCCATGATTGACATCAATAGATCTTGGGGCGGAAATATTTTATTGGAGAGATATCAAATCAATCTCTATTTCCTCTTCGCATGTCCACTTCTGCTAGACATTTCTCTCGAGTCATAAACACCTTTAACTGTCTAATAAGCATAGTTCCATGATTGTCGCCCCAGGCCCTTCAACATAAACCTGTCTGAAACCAAACTCTCATTTCCCTTAGCAAACCTGTTCTCTGCGTCCTCCAGCTAATCTTGTCACAACCCACCCTTCTCTATTCTTTGAGGTACCCACCTGCAAAACCGTAACGTTGACACTCTCTGACTTCCTTGAGCTACCAGGTAAAAAAAAAATCAACCATTACACAAGTGCCTATTATGGCCTGGAGTAAAGGAATGCAAAATAGTTCAAAATATCCTCCTCCTCCTGAAGAAACAGATTTTTTTTTTTTTTTGGAGAGGCATGTTCCAACTTATAAAATTAAAATATATTCACAAGCATTTTAATTTGATCTTTAATCTGTTTTACAGGAAAAAAAAATGAGATGTTACTTTCCACTCCTTCATTGTTGAAATAAACTTACACTCAACTAAAAAAAAACAGGTCTGGATACAATAAAAGTCAACAGGGCAGCGCAAATAGCCAACTACCCAAGGACACGAAGTGACCTGGACGCGTTCTGGGGTGGCGCTGCCGTCAAAGCCGGGGGCCGCCTGGCCAGACCCTCCCTCCGACGCCCCCCGGGTCCGCTCTCACTCCCGCAAGTCCCTCCGCAGCTGTCCTCAGCCGGCGGGGTCGGCAGTGACCGCGGGAAAACCCCGCTTGCTGTGCGACTCAGGGCGCGCTGAGCAGGGGCTGCGGCTGCCGCCGCTGTCCGGCTCCGGCTCCGGCCGCCGCTGTCCGGCTCCGGCTCCGGCCCCCGCCCCGGCCCCGGCAAGAGCTGAGTCCGGACTCAGCCAAAGCCCCTCGCCTTCAGCTTCCCAGACGTCCGACCAGTGGAAAATTAGCATACCTGGGGGAAAAGGCAGCAGGAGGGCCGGCAGTCCTGGCAAACCTAGAAGGCGGGAATACCCCTGGTGATGGGCGGGGCCCGGCTCCGGCACTAACTGCATCCACTAGGTTTGGTCAACACAGAGCCGCGCCAACTCTCTGAGGCTGCGCCAAGACCTGAAGCGGCGGACCGAGAGCCAGGGTCTGAGGCTTAGAGAGCATCGGAATGGAGGCGGGGCAGAGGCGGAGACACATCCTGCGGGCACGCAGCGAGGCGCGAGAACAGCGGCGTGAGGGGGCGGGGCGCGCAGCGCGAGAAGGAGGGCACGAGGGGCGAGCGCGAGGCGGGGCACGGCGCGTGGCGTGAGACGGGGCGGGGCGCGCGTATCGGCGCCGCGGCCGCGTGACGCGTTTTCAAATCTTCAACCGCCGCAGCCCACTCGTTTGTGCTTTGCGCCTTCCTCCTCCGCGCCTTGGAGCCGGATCCGGCCCCGGAAACCCGACCCGCAGACGCGGTACCTCTACTGCGTAGAGGCCGTAGCCGGCGGAAGGAGAGAGGTGGCCGTCCTGTCAACAGGCCTGGGGAAGCCGTGCTTTCCCGGCTGCCCGGCGCGAGACTTTCTCCAGACCCAGCATGTAGGTGCCGGGCGACTGCCATGAACTCTGGGGCCATGAGGATCCACAGTAAAGGACATTTCCAGGGTAAGAAGCCCCTCCTCCGCCTGCAGTCTCTTTAATCCTTTCCTCCCCTCGTGGTTCCACCATTGATTCTTCAGACTTCTCCCGTCGGGTCCTCAGCTTCTTTTTTTCTGACCGCCCTCTGGGGTCTGAAGGAAGGGGCTCCGTTCACTGTTTTGCCTAAGAAGGAACGGATCCTGGCCCGGCCCCTGGAGCGCTCTGCCGTTTACAGCGGCGGTCCCAGATTCATTCCCGGCCGTGCCTTCGGTTGAAAACTAGCAAACAATGTGCAGATCCGGGACCTCGCCGGGACTGCGGCGCTGTCTCCTCCTGGGCTCTCGCAGATGCTAAGCCTCCGCCCGGGCCCTTGCAGGCGACGGACTGCATCCTCAATTTAAAGTCAGACGCGCTCGTGGCTTTTCGCTTCAGGATTAGATTGAGTGATTGTGGGTGGATTTTTGGTCTTACCCTTCAAAGTTTATTTTCCTTTCCTCATAAGTTGGGGGAAAGCATTGTATTTCAATCACTCCTTTGCTGGTTTCAACATTACAAACAGGGAAACAAAAGCAAATTTCCATTTTCAATCACTTTATTTGGTGAAACATTCCAGCACCTAAGTTTTTTGTACAGGTGTTTGTGTGTGTATAGTAACTACCAATTTAAGAACAGATTGCGTTTGAAAAATTAATTTTTAAAGCAGTTGCTTGGATCTCAGATCTGTTCTTAATGAAAATAATGAAAGGTTTAGTTCTTCGTAATGGACTGTTAAGTTCTTAATACGTAGACAAACTGTATGTGAAATGGACCGTTTAGTTGTTAATATGCAGACAAACTTTATATGAAACTAAAACTTGAGCAGTCTGAAACCCTTGAGGACTAGTCTATTCTGAGTAACAGAGGATTCTTTCATCGCTAAATGAAGTTTAAACACCAGTTTTGAATGTTCAGCAGAATGGCAGATGCGCAATAAATAGATGAGTATTAAATACCCCAATGGAGTTTACATCCTAAAGAAGAAAATCTTTCAAAAGAGTTTTATATAGTTCCGTGCCTCAGGAATAAACACACGAATATTTCTTGCTGAGTCAACTATTATTTTACAATATGCGGTCTGTGAAAGTATATAGGGCATTTTGCCTCTATCCTAAGTAGTACCACAAAGAAATACATTTCAATGCTAATAACTTAAACTGGTAAGGTTGTAAGGATTTTTATTCTGTAATATTGCATAATGAAATATTTTTAAAATAGTTAAAGTGTCTGTAAAACATCTGATTCTAAACATCTTTAATAGGTGGAATCCAAGTCAAAAATGAAAAAAACAGACCATCTTTGAAATCTCTGAAAACTGATAACAGGCCAGAAAAATCCAAATGTAAGCCACTTTGGGGAAAAGTATTTTACCTTGACTTACCTTCTGTCACCATATCTGAAAAACTTCAAAAGGACATTAAGGATCTGGGAGGGGTAAGTGAAAACTCTACACTGGCATAGAAGGAAAAATTTGTAACTAGTACTTTCTACTATGTAATCATTTAAATTTTTCATTTTGGAAAACTTAAACCCTTCTGTTAGCACCAAGCTTAACATTTTTATCAGCTGTTTATCGTTAACGAAAAACCATTTGTTTTAACCTTTTGTGGACTGACCTTTCAGGTTTCTCTGATTAGCAGTCTAGTATAAAGTTCTTAGAGTGTAAGACTCCCCTGTCCTATGGAACTGCTCATTGACTGCTTACTGTAATGTTGGAATGTCCTCCAGATAACAGCAGTTTCTTGATTATGAATCTTGGGGAGCTACATAAGTTTGTCTGGACTAGTGTAACAGTTAAGAATGTTACTACAGATGAATCTTGGGGAGCTACATAAGTTTGTCTGGACTAGTGTAACAGTTAAGAATGTTACTACAGAACACCCATGCAAACCACACAGTTAAAATTGTTCCTGAGTGATACAGATGTTGTTTCAACAGAATGAATGTTATTAAAGGAAAAGAAATTTGCATTAAGAATGTAGAATACCTTCTTTCCTACCTTATACACTGATTAGATGATTGGGAAATTAGAAAACTCAGGCAAAATTCTAGGACCTTAATAGGATTAAGGTTGATATTGGCTGAATTTTAGCAAATGAAGTAATTAAGATTTTTTTCTGTTTAAAAGGTTCATGCTGGACTTTGACTTTCTGAAGGTCTGAGTCTTTGAATGTCTAAACTGATCCTTTCATTCCCAGACTAGTAACTTTTCATTTTTATTTTGAGACGGAGTCTCGTTTTATATAGCCTAGGTTGGAGTGCAGTGGTGCGATGTCAGCTCACTGCAACCTCCGCCTCCCAGGTTCAAGTGATTCTTGTGCCTCAGCCTCCGTCTCCTGAGTAGCTACGATTACAGGCATGTGCCACCACTCCTGGGTAATTTTTGTATTTTTAGTAGAGTCAGGGTTTCACCATGTTGCCCAGGCTGGTCTCAAACTTCTGACCTCAGGTGATGTGCCCACCTCAGCCTTCTAAAGTGCAGGGATTACAAGCATGAGCCCTCCAGGCCCAGCCGATTCCCAGACTAGAAACTTATCAAAAGAACATACGCTAACAGGTTTCCTGGAACTGTTAATATGATATTTTATTTACCTATCTCTGAAAAGTTTTTCTACTTTTTTACTATTCATTTTGTTAAACTAAAACACTGTCACATGCTTGTAATAGTCGTATTTATCATAATGATCATACGACAAAATTCTTAAAGGTCATGTTTTCTAGGCCTGCTACCCTATTGACTATACACCTGTTAAGAGTATCTTAATGTGTTAAGGACCTCAGACATTGAGTAAAAAATACCCCTTCATCTTAGAAACAAAGTACTTGAGGTCCAGAGAAAGTAAATGGTCCAATTAGAGCAGTATTAGCTTCTTAATTCCCACAGCAACATAGTACCTGCACCATTCTGTTCCTCTAGCAATCAGTGGCTACAAATGGCTATCTGGCTGGTAATTCACACCTGTAATCCTAGCAGTTTGTGAGGCCGGGTAGGTAGATGGCTTGAGGCCAGGAGTTCAAGACCAGCCTGGGCAACATGGCAAAACTCCATGTCTACTAAAAAATACAAAAATTAGCCAAGCATGGTGGTGCATGCCTGTAGTCCCAGCTACTCGGGAGGCCGAGGCATGAACCTCGCTTGAACCTGGGAGGCGGAAGTTGCAGTGAGCCAAGATTGTGCCACTGTACCCTAGCCTGAGTGACAGTGAGACCCTGTCTCCCAAAAAAAAAAAAAAAAAAGGTAGCTCAAAGTAGCTATCTGATACAATTGAGAACAACCCATTAACTCTAGGTCTAATGGTCTCAATCAGTGATATTTAGATTTGTGTTTTTGTCAGTAGAACCCTTGGAACAAAATAATATTCAGAAGTCCAATGTGTAAAGCCTGTAAAAAGGGAACTCCTTGGGCTAAAACAGCAGTACAGAGGCTAAAGCAAGAACCACTTGCCCTGTCACCTTCTTTCTTTCTCCTATCTCCACAGCAGTTCCTGATGTAATTGCAAGAAACAAATTTTGAATTACTTCTGCCATACATAATAGTTGAGGGACCTTTTGGTTTTACATACTTAGTCTTTACCCTGAAATGATTGAAGCAGACCAGTGAAGTTAGGAGCATATTAAGGGTGTAAGTTCCCAAATTTTCTTTTGGATTTCCCAAAAATCTAAAGCTGTGGATTTTCAACCGAATTTGATTTATTAACTTTCTCCTAAAAAATGTCTTATTTATTGAATTCTGATCTTCCCATACTATCTTTTCTATAATTAATGATATTTAATCCTCAGGTCCTGGTTTCTGTCTTCAACACATTTACTGTTTCTATCACTAAAAAAGATTTTGTCATAAAGATCTCCTACATGAGTTATTTTATCTTCACATCATTACTTTAGGTGCCTTTTTAATTCACCACTTCATGTACTTTGGTTTCTGTAATCTCGGTGAAAACATCTTAATATCCCATTTATCTGCAGAGTATGCTTCTGACAAATTTAACCACTGAGAGCCCAGCACCCAGATTCTGATATAAAGAGGAAATACCTTTAATAGTGCAAGAAAAGTAGGTGTTACAAAACCTTCTAAGGAGGACATGGGATCAGCCACAATTAGGTCCATGTCTAAATAGTTGTGGCTAAAATAAGGCAATTGGAGAGGAACAGAAATGTAGGCTGATACCTTGGCATATTAGCTTGAACAGTAAAAGGTTTGATGTTCGTCATGATCACCTTGAGTCATCAGAAAATACGTTTTGAGTTTACTCTTTAAATGGCATAGATTCAACAATGTCTAATACATTGAAGACCCTGGTAAAACTGATTCAACAAATGTTTGAGTATGATGTGCACTGCACTTTGTGTTTTAGTAGATTCAAAAATGAATCCAGCCGGGCTCAGAGGCTCACGCCTGTAATCCTAGCACTTTGGGAGGCTGAGTTAGGCAGATCACTTGAGGTCAGGAGTTTGAGACCAGCCTGGCCCACATGGTGAAACCCCATCTCTACTAAAAATACAAAAATTTAGCTGGGCATGATGGCGCACACTTGTAATCCCAGCTACTGGGGAGGCTGAGGCAGGAGAATCTCTTGAACCTGGGAGGTGGAGGTTGCAGTGAGCCAAGATTGTGCCACTGCACTCCACCTGGGCAACAGAGCGAGACTGTGTCTCAAAAGAAAAATAAAATAAAAAATGAATCCTTATGTCCGTCCTATCCTCACGTTCTAACCCAGGTAGAGATAACATTGGTGCAAGTAATTCCGTTAATAATACAACATAGAACATCAAGAGAAAGGAGAGATTAGTTCCAGCTGAGGAATTGTGGGTTTTGTTCACACACAGTTGGAACACGGCTTTGAAGAATGATGAAGATTTGGGCATGTGGGAATTCATTCAAAAATTATTCCACCACTGTCTCCAGTATATCAGCACTGTTTTAGATCCTAGAGATACAAAAATAAGTAAAATATAACCCTCTAGGTATTCTTAGTCTAGTGGAAACCTCAGACAACTAAATAATTTATATTAGTGTTGTCAATGCTTTGACAGAAATATGTAGAAATTGCTATTAGAACACAGCGATAGAAATGATTAACTCTGCCGTTAGGAATCAACAGAGATAAAGTTTGAGCTGGATCTTGAAGTCTTAGTTAGCAAGGCAAATAGACATACTAAATAGAGGAAAGCATATTTAAAATATATGTCGATGTGGTTTGTTTGTACAACTACTAATGTTGCAGTGGGATTTGAGCTTAGGATATAGGTGGGGGAAGTGGCAGAAAACAAAATTATATTAGGGCTAGATTGCAAAGGGCGTTTTATTCACTACTAAGGAGTTTTAACTCTGTAAGAAATTAAAAACCAAAGGAAATAAGTGGTACTAACATAAGAACAGACATACAGACCAACAGAATAGAACAGAGAACCCAGAAATAAACCCTTGCATATATGGCTAATTGACTTTCAAGAACGGTGCCAAGACCATTCATTGGGGAAAAGATGATCTTTTCAACAGCTGGTGCTGGGAAAACTGGATCTCTACATGCAGAAAAATGAAGTTGGACCTTTACTGTCATACGCGTAAAGGAGCTCAAAATGGATCAAAGATTTATTTGTAAGAACTGAAACTCTTACTGGAAAATATAGGGAGAAATCTTCATGACATTGGATTTGGCAGTGATTTCTTGGATATGATACCAAAATCATGTGCAACAAATGAAAAGTATAAAATTGGACTTCATCAGGATTAAGAACTTTTGTGCCTCAAAGGACATTTTCGGGAGTGAAAAGATGCACAGAATCGCAGGAAATCTTTGCAAATTATACATCTGCTAAGGGATTAATATCCAGAATACCTATATAAGGAACTTGTGTGACCCAAGAACAAAAGGACAAATGGCCCAATTTAAAAATGGACAGAGGAACTGAAAAGACATTTACTCAGAAAAGATATACTAATGGCAGATAAGTACATGAAAAAATGTTCAACATCACTGATCATTAGGGAAATGTCAATCAGTAATCACTTAACACCTGTTAGGATGGTTACTGTTAACCAGAAAAATAACAAGTGTTAACAAGGATTTGAAGAAGTAGAACCCTTGTGCACTGTGGGTGGTAGTGTAAAACCATATAGCCAGCATACAAAATAGTATGGGTGGTTTCTGAAAAAAGTAAAGAATTGATTTAGTATATGATTCTGCAATTCCATTTCTGACTGTACATCCAAAAGAATTGAAAGCAGGGTCTCAAAAGATATTTATTATTCACAATAGCCAAAAAGTGTGAACAGCCTTAATGTCCAACAAGTAAATAGATAAAGAAGAGGTTGTATATACATACAATAGAATATTATTCAGCTTTAAAAAGGAATGAAATTCTAATACATGCTACAACATGGGTGAACCACAAAAAACATTGTGCTAAGTGAAGGAAGCCAGTTACAAAAGAACAAATGTAGGATTCCATGATATGAGTTATCTAGAATAGCCAATTTCAGAGATGGAAAGTAGAATAAAGGTTATGAGAGGCTGGGAAAAATGAGGAATGAGGAGTTATTATTTAATGGATACAGACTTTCAGTTTGGGATCATGGAAAAGTTATAGAAATGTTTTAGTAGTGATGGTTGCATAATGTGAATGTACTTACTGCCGTTAAATTGTACACTTAAAAATGGTTAAAATGGTGAATTTTATATTTGTCACAATAAAAGTGTATAGGAGATTGGGTTTCTTATGAAAAATTAGAACCTCTGACATTACTAGGGCCTCATATTTATGAAAATGAAGGCAGTTTTTGATGTGTGAATTATTTATATTATTGCCTGGCCCTTACAGGCATTTGAGTCTGTAATCCCTGGAATAAATAAATGTAGGTATATTATTTACTGGTCAATGAAAATGAATGTTGGTCAGAAAAGAAATGATTTGCACTTAACCAAGGAGGCCACTGGTCTCAGTAGCAAATTCTGCTTAATGCTTAGATGAAGTTAACTTATCTGTTACACGCTTGACTTCATTTTTGTTATCCTCATTTATAGTGTGGGATCCTATAGAAAATAGATACAGCTATTTAAAATATTTTAAGAAGTCTTCATGGATGTAAATTGTTACTGATTATTAATGATTCACAATTTACTTCTGCCTAATGGGTTTTTATTTATAGTATACATATTTATACTATATATTTTTCTAATAATATTAGTATTCTACTTAGTATTTACTTCTACCTATTTTTATTTTCCTGACCCTGGCGATCTTTAATAACCTTCACTTTGGTACATGTCTTTATAAGTAAACTCAGATACTTAGGCGGTGGTTTTCAAATATTTTAGTAAAGAAATTCTTTTCAAACAGTCTTATACTCTTAAGGGTAAACGTTCCCTGCATCCTGTAAGTTGAAGCCTCAGGGGAAGGTGTAATAATGATTGATTTAGACTTGTACTGTCTGCTATGGTAACCATTAGTGATATGTGGTTACTTAAATTTAAAGTCTTTAAAATCAAATTTAAAAATCAACGGCTTGAGCTAGGCGCAGTAGTGTGTGCCTGTACTCTCAGGTACTTGGGAGGCTGAGGCAGGAGGCTCTCTTGAGCCCAGGAGTTCAAGGCCAACCCGGGCAACATAACAAGACCCCATTTCTTAAGAAACAAAAAATTCAGTGGCTTAATCACACTACCAAGGTCATTTCAAATGCTTAAGTAAGTTGTATTGGACACTGCTGCTTTAGATCATGGGCTTGAGTCAGAATGCCTATGTTCAAATTATATTATTTGCTACTGGGTAACATTAAGCAAGTCACCTCTCTTCACTTTTTATCTTGCAGAAAATGTAGATGGTATCATGAGGCTGTTCCATAGATTAAGTTAATTAACATATATAAAGTGTTTAAGAATAGTATCCAGCACATGCTGCTGTTCTGCTGTTATAGGAGCTCTTATACTTCCTCAGAGTTCTAGGTTCAGAAAAATACAGTATAAAAATCACCAATTTACGAAATAATTGCATCAAATTTTAATTTTTTACTGTGCTTGGCGTATGAAACAGTTTATGGTTTTTATGACCTAGTTGAAAATACCTTGGTGGCATGTGCCTATAGTCCTAGCTGTTTAGAAGGCCGAGGCAGGAGGATCACTTGAGAACATGGGGTTGAGGCTGCACTGAGCTATGATTGTGCCACTGCACTCTAGCCTGGATAACACAATGAGACCGTGTTTCTTAAAAAAAAATTATAAATAAAAATATTTTGTTCTCTTCTAGCGAGTTGAAGAATTTCTCAGCAAAGATATCAGTTATCTCATTTCAAATAAGAAGGAAGCTAAATTTGCACAAACCTTGGGTCGAATTTCTCCTGTACCAAGTCCAGAATCTGCATATACTGCAGAAACCACTTCACCTCATCCCAGCCATGATGGAAGTTCGTTTAAGTCACCAGACACAGTAAGTCTCTTAAATATGCTTTGAGACTCAGAAGGGCTATATCCTGAAGATCTCATGGTTTTTAATAGCAAGGTGGCAGTAGAGTTTACTTATGTAGAACATTTGCAAAGTTACATTATGTGTGGCTCTCCAGTCCTTAATAAGGTTGCTGTCTTTTAGAAAGGTGGTTTTTTCCTAATAGTTCTCATGTAATCATACTCTGATTGCTTAGGTATACCCTTGTATTTAGGGATGGCTTGTAGTTTTTAGAATAATTTACAACTAAAAAGTTAACAGCAGATCATTCTTTGAAGAAGAAATAGAAACCTTTTTAATTTTCAGAGCAGGAGTCAGCAAACTCTGGCCCATGGGCCAAATGCAGTCTGTTGCCTTTTTTGTACAACCTGCAGGTTAAGCATGGTTTTTACATTTTCAAATAGTTGTGTCAAAATATCAAAAGAATATTTTGTGACAAGTAGAAATTTTATGAAATTCAGATTTCATTGTCCATAATGTTTTATTGGAACACAGCCATACCTGTTTGTTTAGGTATAATCTGGAGTTGCTTTTGTGTTTTAGGCAGAATCGAATAGTTGCTGTAGAGACCATATGGGCAGCAAAGCTTAAAATGTGTACTATCTGGTCCTTTGCATACAAAGGTTGCCAGCCCCTATTTTAGAATTATTGAAATCACATCCCTACCACTCCATGGCCAATAAATTGAAAGATGCAAGGAAGGACAAATTAAATTGATTTAATTGGGTGTGAGGTGGGATAAGATCAAATGAGAGATAAAATGTTTATCTGAGTTTTTAGGTTGAAGTGTAATTAAATTATTTTAAAATATTCTCCTCGACTTACCTATTATAGCCATTTGAAAATTAAGGAAAATGAGGGGAAAACAGAAGAAATGAGTCACAAAGGAGATATCACTTGAAAAAAGAGATAAAATACGTAGAAGAAAGAATGGAAAAGAGATCAAGGAAGGACCATGCATTCTCTGAGTTAATGCTTTTTTGGAGCAAGGAGACAATACACCAGCAATTCCAAAATAATTGTTGCTTATGGCATTTCAACGAGTTTTCCTAGTAGTTTATTTAAAAAGTGAAGTAACGGCTGGGTGCGGTGGCTTATGCCTGTAATCCCAGCACTTTGGGAGGCTGAGGTGGGTGCATCACAAGGTCAGAAGTTCAAGACCAGCCTGGCCAACATAGTGAAACCCCATCTCTACTTAAAAAAAAATACAAAAATTAGCCGGGCATGATGGTGCGTGCCTGTAGTCCCAGCTACTTGGGAGGCTGAGGCAGGAGAATCACTTGAACCTGGGAGGCAGAGGTTGCAGTGAGCTGAGATCACGCCACTGCACTCTAGCTTGGGCGACACAGCGAGACTTTGTCTCCAAAAAAAAAAAGGTGAAATAACATGTAAAAACAGTATATAAACTTTATTGTTTTTCTTAAATCTCTGATTTAATAGGAACTAAAATGTAAGCCAATTAATTATAAAGAATTCCAGTGAAACCTAGCTATTTTATTTTTCATGTTGAATTTACTACAAAACTAAAGAGGTCACCCAAAAAAAGAGAAACTTTTTAATATGAGACCCGAAAGTTCTCTTTTCTTAGCTGCTTTACCTTTTTAACCTGTTCTCCAGTTAAGCACTATGTTTTAAATTTTTCTGGTCTGTTTATAGGTGTGTTTAAGCAGAGGAAAATTATTAGTTGAAAAAGCTATCAAGGACCATGTAAGTAGGAACTATAAAGATTCACATTGTACATTTTGTTATTAAAAACTCCCCTGGAAATTTCAGATATTCTTGAAATTTTCCTTTCCACATTTTTAGGCAAAAGCCTGAATCGCAGCATATATTTTATTTTACAAATCACAGAACTTACTTTTCATGTAGAAACATCCCCATCTTGTGGTCTTTTAAAATATTACTGGAAACTTAAAACTTGCCTTATAGTTTTCATTAAATTACCAAGGACGTGGGTATAAAGTGGGATTGATTTTAGAAATTCTATAGAAAATCTTGATGTCCTAGCTATTGTAACTCTATAGGGTCTGTTACAAATAACCGCCTTAGTGACATTAAGCTTCAAATAATTGAATTTTTATTAAAGTTTAGCTCATCTTAAATAATTTCCTAGAACAACCGTAAAACTTTTTTTTTTTTTTACAGGATTTTATTCCTTCAAATAGTATATTATCAAATGCCTTGTCATGGGGAGTAAAAATTCTTCATATTGATGGTAAGGATTTCATAATTGTTTTTTGACAATATTTGTTTTAAGTGTCCATGTCTGTCCTTTGGTTCCTAACTTTACATAGTGACATTTTGATAGCAGGGATGTCTTAATCTGTTTCCTGTTGCTTATAACAGAATACACTAAACTGGGTAATGTACAAAGGAAAGGAATTTATTTCTTACAGTTATGGAGACTAAGAAGTCCAAGCATCTGGTGAAGGCCTTCTTGTTGATGGAGACTTTGCAGAGTCTTGAGGCAGCACAGAGTATCACATGGTGAGGGGCTGAGTGTGCTAGCTCAGGTCTCTCTCTCTCTTTTTATAAAGACATCAGGTCCACTCCCGTGATAACCCATTAATCCATGAATTCACTCTTAAAGGTCCCACCTCTCAGTAAGTACGGTCACACTGGAGATTAAATTTCAACATGAGTTTTAGAGGAGACAAACATTCACACCATAGCATAAGGGATACCTATAATGGTAAATTCTTTATCTAATTTAACTACAAGAAAATATCACTGTTTAACTCCAAGAGTAAAATTGCTAATCTTAAAACCTTCTTTCCTTTAATAAAGACATTAGATACTACATTGAACAAAAGAAAAAAGAGTTGTATTTACTCAAGAAATCAAGTACTTCAGTAAGAGATGGGGTATGTTTTCTTTTTTAATTTTTAAAGTAATTTTTTAAAGTAACCAAGCTTGGTTTTTTTATTTATGTATTTGCAAAGTTTTCCTCCCAAGCCGAAAATATCCTAGGGGCAAGCCTGTGTATGATGTGCCTGTTTCAGTTATTCAAATAAATCGAGTGTCATTTAACTTCAGGGTTGTACTCACCAGGTAAAAGTTGTTCCTGGAATAGTGGCATAGGTCGCTTCCTCAGCCCCCTTTTGTTACTGCTGTTTTGTAACAGGTACTTTTATTTATTCTGTAGAAAAAAACACTAAAATCAGCCTATTGTATAAACATTCCTAATGTAAGTAATGTACTTCTTTTTGGAATATAAATATGTACTATCCTTTTCAGTTGCTCTAGATGGTGGTATAACAAAATCTTGTTTTAGCATGGCTAACTGGCCTGACCTTGAAATACTTGTTAAACAACCACATTGGTTGTTAACATTCTGTTAAACCTAATATTCCCATTATCTTCAGTCCCTTTCCTTTTCCTTGTTGCTTCTTTGAAGCATCTATACAGATTCAGGCTTTTTCCATCCTTTAAAACAAATACAGTAAAATCTCCCTTGATCCCACATCCCTACCTACCTATTATCTAATCCTTGTAATTCCTCATCCAAAGTTCTCAGATCTCTACTTTTATACTTCCCATTCACTTTTCAACCTACAAGGTATAAAACTTCTGACCAGTTTTCCAAATCATTTTGATACTTTTTAAACCCAGTCATATTGGTTCTGTCAGCTGTTGTCCATTTCTTCCTTAAACTTTTCTATTCTCTTCTGAAATTTCATCTCTTAGCTTTCTCCTGGTCTCTTCATGTTTCTCAGACCATTCTTTTGTGGCCTGCTTTTCCTTTGTTCAATACTTAAATGACAGGGATCTAAAAATAATAAACTGATAAGAGAGTGTATATAAAGACATGAAGCCATAGTAGGATGGCATATTTTAGAAATCTTGTATACCATAATACAGCCTGATCTTTGAGTGTGCCAGTGACAAAAGATAAAGCTGGAAAAACCAGCATGTTAAGATTATAAAGTACCTTGCACTATATAAAGGAGTTAGATTTTATCTTGGAGAGTTTGGAAAATTATGGAAAGATTATAAATAGAGTAACCTGATTGGATAGTCATTTTGGACAGATCTTCTAGTTGACAGTAAAGAATGAGTTATTTGGCAAGACTGGAAAATGGCTTTTGAACTCTTGAACAATTTTTTTTTTTTTGAGGCAGGCCCTCCCCCTCTGTCACCCAGGCTGGGGTACAGTGGTGCCATCTCAGCTCACTGCAACCTCCTCCTCCCGGGCTCAAGCAATCCACCCACCTCAGCCTGCCAAGTAGCTGGGACTACAGGCATGAGCCACCGTACCTGGCTAGTTTTTGTATTTTTTGTAGAGATGGGGTTTTGCCATGTTGCCCAGGCTGGTCTCGAACTCCTGAGCTCAAGCTATCCACCCGCCTCAGCCTCCCAAAGTGCTGAGATTACAGCCATGAGCCACCACACCCAGCCCTCATTTTTTACTGAATACATTTTACAAGATGACCACTCAGTATATACATGCCGTATATAAGGCTGCATAAAGTTTGTATGCATTTCACATTTTTAATAAATTCGCATTTATATAAGAATAATTTGTAGAAAGCAACAAAGTAGTATTTAAATAAAACTATCAATCAAAGTGTCAAAATGATTTGGAAAACTGGTCAGAAGTTTTATACCTTGTAGGTTGAAAAGTGAATGGGAAGTATAAAAGTAGAGATCTGAGAACTTTGGATGCGGAATTACAAGGATTAGATAATAGGTATGGGTTAAAAATTTAAATGGCTATTTCCAAATTTTCACAAAATATAAGTGGATATTCCTATATTGGACTGTGCTAAATGGCATATAAATTACCTCTACCACACTTAGCAGATTGTTTGGACTGTGTATAGAAGTAAGTGTTTAAAAAAATGTAAACTCATAAGGACATTTATGCACTCTGTATATACACAAATTGTCTGTCTTCATGAATATTATGTGTGTGTGTATATATATATATATCCGAAATAAGTTTCATAGAACAATAGTTACACTTCTTAATGTGCTGGATATTAATATTTCCATGGTATTTTCATTTCTTAAAAATATTGATCACAACTCTCTGAATTTATAGCCTATTGATAGGTCACAGTTTGCAGATTAAAAAGCATTCTGGGGGCTGAGCATGGTGGCTTACGCCTCTAATCCCAGCACTTTGGGAGGCCAAGGTGGGCAGATCACACGAGGTCAGGATACCAGCATGACCGACATGGTGAAACCCCCATCTCTACTAAAAATACAAAAATGCCGAGTGTGGTGGTGCATGTCTGTAATCCCAGCTACTTGGAAGGCTGATAGGGGAGAATCCCTTGAACCTGGGAGGCAGAGGTAGCGGTGAGCCGAGATCACCCCACTGCAGTCCAGCCTGGGCGACAGAGTGAGACTCCATCTCAAAATAAATAAACAAATGGATGGATGGATAGATAGCATTCTGGAATGTTATGTCAGTGATCCTGAGAAATGTTCAAGGCCTGGCTTAAGGCAATAACAAAGGGGAGGGGAAGATTTGAAAGATACTTAATTGGTTTCAGTGCCTAGTCAGTGTCTTGAATCTAGTATTTACTAGATTATTAACATCATAAAGACCAAGTTTAGTCCTCATCATTCCTTCAGTAGTAACAAATATTAAATGCCTGCTATGTGTCATGCAGTAGGAGCCCTCATAAAACAAAGAAAAGATAAAATAGCTATGAAACAGATCTTAATCTTCTAAAATAAAAACGATAATAATACCAAATATCTTCATAGTCCAGAATCGATATCTGGTTGAATTGATACTCATACTGGAAACTTTTATTTTGGTATATAAGAAAGGAATGTTTCTGGGAAATTTATAGTTTGCCAAGTACTAAAACAAAACCTTTTAGTGAAATTACATTTAAGAGTCTTGAATGGACATGTATAAATTTCAAAATGTTTATTAGGTTCTCATAAATGTTCCTGTTAGTATGTATCTTATTTAAAATATGATAATTGGACAAATGTATTTTGCTCATTGCTGTATTTAAAGTTCTTTGAGGTTTGGGCTTTTTTTTTTTTTTTTTTTTACGGAGTCTCACTCTGTCAGCCAGGCTGGAGTGCAGTGGCGCAATCTCGGCTCACTGCAAGCTCCGCCTCCCGGGTTCACGCCATTCTCCCGCTTCAGCCTCTCTGAGTAGCTGGGACTACAGGCGCCCGCCACCACGCCCGGCTAATTTTTTGTATTTTTAGTAGAGACGGGGTTTCACCATGGTCTCTATCTCCTGACCTCGTGATCCGCCCGCCTCGGCCTCCCAAAGTGCTGGGATTACAAGCGTGAGCCACCGCGCCCGGCCTGGGCTTTTCTTTTTTTTTTTTTTTTTCCAGTTTACTCAGAACTTGTTTTGTCGAAATTTTTACATACATGTGCAGGAGGAATATTGGTCTTTTTCTTTGATGTCTTTGTCTGGTTTTAGTGGGATGTTTAATCCTATTTTCAGAACACACTGATATGTGTTCCTGTTTATATTTTCTAGAGACGTTTTTATAGAATTGTTTTTATTTCTTTAAATGTTTGGTACAATTTACTAGCAAGGCTATCTAGCCCTGACGTTTTTCTTTGTTGGAAGATTCTTCACTATGAATTCAATTTATTCATTAGATATAGGATAATTCAGGTTATTTTCTCTTCAGTGCATGTTGGTAGTCTGTTTTTCAAGGAATTTGTCCATTGTGTCTTGGCTGTCAAATTGATGGGCAAAGAGTTGTTTCTGATATTCCCTTATTAACTTTGTAATGTCTATGGGAATATAATAATGTCCCCTCTTCCATTCCTGATAATGCTATTTTGTGTCTATTCCTTTTTTTCTTAGTCAATCCGGCTAGAGTTTTACCAGTTATTAATATTTTCAAGGAAACAGCCTTTAGTGGCATTCATTTTTTGTGTGTGTGTGGTTTTCTGTTTTCAGTTTTATTGATTTCTGCTCTTATTTCTTTTCTTCTGCCTATTTTGGGTTTATATTTCTATTTGTAGTTTCTTAGGTAAAAAGCTTGAATCATTGATTTGAGACCTTTCTTTTATTTTAATGCTATAAATTTTCTTTAAGCTGTCCTTTAGCTGCATCCCACACATTTTACACTGGATATTTTTTTAATAGACTTTATTTTTTTAGAGAAGTTTTTGGTTCCCAGTAAAATTGAATGAAAGGTACAGAGATGTTTTACATACTCCTTGTCCTAACATCCCACACCAGAGTGGTACATTTGTTATAATCGATGAACTTAACATTGACACATCATTATCATCCAAAGTTCATAGTTCACATTTTGGCTCACTCTTGGTATTGTACATTCTGTGAGTTTTGACAAGTATGATTATGACGTGTATCCATCATTATAGTATCATACAGAATGGTTCCACTGCCCTAAAAATCTTCCATGTTTATCCCCCCATTCCCTTAAACCCCAGATAACTCCTGATGCTTTTACATTCACCATGGTTTTGCCTTTTCCACAGTGTCATATAGTTGGAATCATACAGTGTGTTTCCTTTTTTGATTGGCTTCTTTCACTTGGTAATGCTTATTTAAGGTTCCTCCATGTCTTTTCATGGCTTGACAGCTCTTTTTAAAATCTGAGTAATATTTCATTTTCTGTATGCACCACAGTTTATCCATTTACCTACTAAAGGACATCTTGGTTGCTTCCAAGTTCTGGCAGTTATGGGTAAAGCTAATGTAAATATCCATGTGCAGGGTTTTTTTGTGGACATATTGTCGACTCATTTGGGTAAATAACCAAAGAGTATGATTGCTGCTTCATATAGTAAGACCGAGTTTAGTTTTGTTATAATCTGCCAAACTGTCTTCCAAAGTAGTTGTGCCATTTTGTATTCCCACCAGCAATGAATGAGAGTTCCTGTTGCTGATAGGTTGGATTTTCATCTTTATTCAATTAAAAATATTTTTAAATTTCTCTTGTGACTTACTCATTGTCCTGTGGGGTTACTTTTATCATTTGTTTCCAAATAGGAATTTTTCAGCTATTTTTCTGTTACTGATTTCTATTTTAATTCTGTTATGGCCGTATAATGTGCTTTTTATTATTTTAGTTTTAAAAAATTTATCAGTTACCCAGAATATAGTCTATCTTGGTAACATTCCATGTGCACTTGAAGAAAATGTATATTCTGCTGTGGTTGGGTAGAGTATTGTTTACATGTCAGTTAGATCAACTTGAGTGATAGCGTTGCTCATGTTTTCTGTATCCAGGATACAGAAATGTTGCTCAGGCCTTGTTCTGTCCACTACTGAGAGAGAGGGTTATTGAAATTACCAAGTAAAATTGTGGATTTCTCTAGTTTTCCTTTTAGTTCTAGTACAGTTTTGAGTCATTTTGAAGCCTGTTGTTGGATATGTACACATTTAATATTCTTATATCTTCCTGGTGAATTGACCCTTCTATCCTCTATAATGCTCTCTCTTCTGTCCCTGTTAATTCTTACTCTGAAGTCTGCTCGCTGATGTAGACCATTCTGGCTTTATTTTTATTAGTATTTACATAGTACTTTTTGCAGTCTTTTGCATTTAACATATCTATATATTTAAAACGGACTTCTTGTAGATGTTGTCTTTTTCATCAAATTTGGCAATGTGTCTTTTAATTGGTAGTTTAAGTGATTTATACTTAATGTAATTATTGATCATGGATTTAGGTCTACCAACTTACCGTTTTCTGTTGATGCCCTCTGTATTTTATTCCTGTTTCCCCCTTTCCTGCCTTCTTTCAGATTGATCTGCCAGCTTTTTAACTCTTTTCATTTTTGTTGTTTTATTTTAGTGGTTGCTATAGGATTTACGATATACATGCATAACCTTTCACAATCTATCTTGAATTAATATTTACCTTCTTCAAATAAAATGTAGAAGCCTTAAAATATTCAAGCCCTTTTACCTTCCCCACCAACCTTTATGTCATAATGTTTATTACATCTTCTTATAATGAAAATGTCACCAGAGAATGTTAAACTTTTTGCTTGAAAAAGTCATATTTTAGGGCTGGGCCTGGTGGCTCACACCTGTCATCCCAGCACTTTGGGAGGCCAAGGTAGGTGGATCACTTTAGCTTGGAAGTTCGAGACCAGCCTGGGCAACATGGCGAAACCCCATCTCTACAAAAATAAATAAAAATTAGCCAGGCACGGTGGCATGCGCCTGTAGTCCCACCTGCTTAGGAGGCTGAGGTGGCATGATGGCCTGAGCCCGAGAGGCAGAGGTTGCAGAGGCAAGGTCATGCCACTGCTTGCACTGCTTGCGACAGAGCAAGACCCTGTCTCGGGGAAAAAAAAAAAAAAATGGCATTTTAAAGAAAGCAACAGGAGGAAAATAGTCCTATTAACCCAGATGTTAACCTTTCCATTACTCTTCCTTCCTGAAATTACAGGTTTTCTTCGGATATATCCCTTTAGCCTGAAGAACTTACTTTCGCATGTTTTAGAGCAAATCTGGTGGCACAAGGAATTCTCTTAGATATCCTTCATATGATCATATCTTCAATGGAAAAAGAATCACGAATTGAGAGTTCTTTGTCTCAGCACCTTACTCCTGTCCTAAAACTGTCTTCTGGTCTCCATGGATTCTGACGAGAAATCTGCAGTTATTCAAATTGGTATTCACTTATATGTACTGTATCATTTTTCTCTGGCTGCTTTTAAGATTTTTTCTTTTATCTTTGGTTTCAGAAGTTCGATTGTGCCTACACTTGGTTCACTAAGCTTATTGTGTAAATTTATGTTTGGGAAGTTTTCAGCTATTGTTAATTTTTTTCTTCACTAGTCTCTCCCCTCTTTTTCCACCATTCCAGTTGACAATAAAGTTAGACATCTTGGTGTTATTCCACAGATCCCTGTGGCTCTTTTCCTTTTTTTTCTTAGTCTTTTTTGTTTCCTCTTTTCTTCCAGTTGGAGATTTCTATTCATTTGTCTTGAAGTTCACTAATACTTAATTGTGTCATCCATGTTCTGCTATTGAGCCTATCCAGTGAATTTTGTGTCTCACTCAGATAGTATATTTTTCAGTCCTATTATTTTTGTTTAGTTCTTATTTGTAGTTTTTCTGCTGAGAATTTGTCTCTTTCCATTCATCTTAAGTGTGTTTACCTTTACTTTTAAAGTCTTTTTCTAATAATTACAATATCAGGAACGTATTGGGGTTGGCATCTGATTGTCCTTTTCTCTCAAAAATTGATAATGTTTTTCTGGTTGTTTACGTGTGAAATTTAAGTTTTGACTGTATACTGGACATTCTAAATGTTGTGTAGGCCCTATATCCTAATAGTCTGGAGAATACTGATTTTGTTTCTGCCATTGTTTTAGCGGACAGTCATCCCAGTTTTGTTCAGACTGTTCTGTCTTGATTGTTGTGGGTGGGGTGGATGTATCCTCAGTTTCAATTTTCAAAGCCCTTGCTATGCTGCGTTGGGTCTATCCTTAGCATGTGCAACTTGGAGGTAAGCCCTGCACTTGGCATGGATTTATATAGGGAATTAGGGATCCCTTTCTCTAACTTGCTCTTTTCATGGATCAATCTCCAGCTCACAGTGGCCTCTTTCCCAGGTCTTCTAGTCAGAAAGTGAGGGTTTCTCAATGTTAGCTTAAGCTTGTACTACCTTTACAATCTCAGCCTCCTAATTGGGACCCACCCTCAGGGCAGAACTGTGGGAGAAAAGAAAATAATACAGGGATTCTCTTGGTATTTTTGGACCACTTGAACATCATTCCTGGTTCTTCCTGCCAGAAAGATCGGATTTTTAGCTGTTGGCTTTGCCACTGCTGCTAACTGCATGACTGAAGGTTCCAGTTTTGACTTCCTTCCACAATCTGCCTACTTATTCTACTTTTCATTCTTCAGGTAGTTGCTTATTCAGTGTTGTCCAGAGTTTCTACTTGTAATCAGTGGAGTTGATTATCCATCTCGAATATATTGAATCTTTGCCTAAATTGACAGACTAATAAATGTTGACTAATTTATTTATTCAATTTAACACAAAGATTTTGCTGAATAAGGGCATAAAAATAACATGACTTTTAAAAAAATATTTCATTAACTACCTTTTCATTGTTGGTTTTCTTTTTATGAAGTCAAAATCAATTATAGCTAGAATGCAAGGTACTTGTTGAGTGTATTGTAAAACAGATTTAAAAACAATAGCTTTTTAACAAAGATAATCCTTCTTTGATAAAGTACTTTTCTGCATGATTTTTTTATCTTGAAGATTTTGAGCAATTGCAGTTGGTATTTTAACTATACTTTCAAAGCCAATCTTTTCACTATATATATTTTTTAGGGCAAAAGAGTTGGTAGTGGTGCACAAAAAACAAGAAGTAAGTATCTTGTGATCTTTAAGTGTATTTGGTTTGCATTTGAAAAATGATAAAAGATCTTCTAAAATCATATAAACCACCCTCTAAATGATTTATTCAAGGCTTTCTTGGTCTTTATAGAACATAGATCCTTGGTGAAGTTTGGTGAAGCCTGTGGACTGCATTTCCAGAATGATGTTTTTTTAAAACATTTCTTTTAAAAATCATTAGTCTACCAAGAAAATGAATTACATTAAAATGTAGTTACCAAAATAGTTTTTAATTATGAAATAGTGATAACTTGCTTTTTATTACACAGAACAGATTCTAGCAGTGAATCTAATTGCTACTGTCATTTTGAATTGATAAGCGTAAACAATGCTTTGAGATATCTGCTCAAGCAATTCATAACTGATGAAAATATGTGCTGTTTCTATTAGCATCAAAGTCGCAGGTACTGTGAATACTGTGATTTGTTTTATTTATAATTGGAAGAAATGCTAAATTTCAGTTTGAGGTTAGTGAAAACAATAGTGTAGTTTTTCTCCTGTTCTAATTTATGACCCTCCTGAATCCTGTTCATTTGAGGGTTCCATTTAGTTTAAGAATCTCAGAATATAGGAGAGAGCTTCTGTTATTTTTGGAAATGAAGTGATAATGGAAGTACCTCATCTGAGGCTTAAAACTTTAAAGTGGATACATAGTTTTTTGTTTGGAGGGTTTGGTTTTGTTTTGCCACAGTAGTTTTATTAAAAAAGAAAAGAATCCTGGATTTGCAAGTATCTAATATGTTTTCTATGTTCTCAAGCAGGAAGACTCAAAAAGCCTTTTGTAAAGGTGGAAGATATGAGCCAGTAAGTATCTAAGTCCAATCTGTATGATTTAAGTGCAGTACTAAAGGGGAAAATCACCTAATTAGGCTAGCTCGATTAGTACTGTTAGGTTCCTTTGTGTTTGATTTATATTATACTAATGTGCATGCGGCACAGGTTAACGAAAGTAGCATTAATTCATTTGTCCTCAAGGACTAAATTTAGTTTCAGTATGTTGTAGATACTCCTGAAATAGCTGGTTTAGAAAAATCATGACACCATTTTTTAGTATTTAAATTATTCTGTGGCTAAATGCAGTACCAAATGATTTAGAATTACTGAAAGATTATGCCTTCATTTGCGAAAAAGAAATTATTAGATGCTATTTAGAAACAGAAAATCTAAGTATAACATCTAACATGGTTGATTTCCAAAACTCTGAAGTATTGTAGGATAGTCTTTTTGTTGTTGTTGTTGTTTGTTTTGATTTTTTGAGATGGAGTCTTGCTCTGTCACCCAGGCTAGAGTGCAGTGGCACGATCTCGGCTCACTGCAACGTCCACCCCACCCCCGGTTCAAGCAGTTCTCCTGCCTCAGCCTCCCAAGTAGCTGGGATTATGGGTCCACGCCACCATGCCCAGCTGATTTTTGTATTTTTAGTAGAGATGGGGTTTCACCATGTTGGCCAGGCTAGTCTCTGACTCCTGACCTCAAGTGATCCGCCTGCCTCAGCCTCCCAAAGTGCATGGATTACAGGCATGAGCCACTGCGCCCAGCCATGTGGGATAATCTTAATGAAGACCACAGATGTAAATAGGCCTGCCATGAGAGAATTAGATTACTTTCTTTTTTCTTTCCACTTAGTCATTTAGACACCTGTGGTTAATTCTCATGGGTACTCACACTGAGGTGACAAAAGTGTATTGTAAACTGCTTTAACTGCTTTTTATGAAATGTGTTGCTGTGAAGAAAAAAGTGCAATTCAAAAGGAGGCCTAGAAAAGACACTAGTATGCGAAAGGATATACCATGTTCATGAATTGGAAGACATAATATTGTTAAGATGTTAATACCACCCAAAGTGATCTACAGATTCAGGGCAATCCCTATCAAAATTCCAATGATGTTTTTTGCAGAAATAGTAAAAATGTATCCTAGAATTCATACGGAATTGTAACAGATACAGGATACCCAAGACAATCATTAAAAATAACAACACTCCAGCCTGGGCGACAGAGCGAGACTCCGTCTCAAAAAAAAAAAAAAAAAAAAAAAATAACAACAAAGGCCGGCCGCGGTGGCTCACTCCTGTAATCCTAGCACTTTGGGAGGCTGAGGCAGGCAGATCACAAGGTCAGGAGGTGGAGACCATCCTGGCTAATACGGTGAAACCCCGTCTTTACTAGAAATAAAAAAAATTAGCCGGGCCTGGTGGCGGGCACCTGTAATCCCAGCTACTCAGGAGGCTGAGGCAGGAGAATGGTGTGAACCTGGGAGGCAGAGCTTGCAGTGAGCCGAGATCGCGCCACTACACTCCAGCCTGGGGGACAGAGCGAGACTCCGTCTCAAAAAAAAAAACAACAAAGTAAGAGGTCTCAGACTTTCTGATTTCAAAACTTACTGTAATGCTACAGAAATCAGAACAATTTGGCATTGGAATAAAGACATATAAACTGATGGAATAGAATAGAGAGCCGAGAAATAAACCATCACACATATGGCCAAATGATTTTCAACAAGGATATGAAGATAATTTAATGGAGAAAGGACAGTCTTTTTAACAGTGTTGAGAAAACTGGATATATACATGCAAAAGAATGGCATTAGACTCCTACCTCACGTCGTGTTCAAAAATTAACTCAAAATGGACCAAAGACCTAAAATGGTAAAACTCTTGGAGAGAACATAGGGGAAAAGCTTCATGCTTCGTGACATTGGATTTACAGTGCTTTCCTGGACATGACACCAAAAACACAGATTACAAAAGATAAAATAATTAAATTGGACCATATCAAAAATATAAATTTCTGTGCCTAAAGGGATATAACAGTAAAAAGGCAACCCAAAGGATGGAAGAAGATACTGCAAGTCATGTGTCTGTTTCTTTTTTTCAGCTTTCTCAGGTTGAACAAGTCATATATCTAATAAGAGTGTTAATATCCAGAATATATAAAGAATTACAAGTCAACAACGAAACAACCCAATTTTAAAAATGGGCAAAGCACTGAATAGACATTTTTCCAGAGGCGATACACAAATAGCCAATAAGCATATGAAAAGATGCTCAACATTACTAATCATTAGGGAATTGCAAATCTAAACCACAGTGAGATACCACTTTACATTATTTAGGATGGCTACTATTAAGCAGCCAAAAAGTGTAAGTAATCCAAGTCCATCAGCAAATTAATGGATAAACAATATGCAGGATGTGTGTACACACACTCAATGGAATATTATTCAGCCTTTAAAAGGAATGAAATTCTGACACATGCAACATGGATAAACCTTTAAGACATTATGCTAAGTGAAATAAGATGAAAAATACTGCATGATTCCACTCATGAAGCACCTACATTAGTCAAACTGATAACAAGAAGTAGAATGGTGGTTTTCAGGGGATATGGAGAAAGGATATTTGGGAAGTTACTGTTTGATGGGTATAGAGTTTCAGTTTTTGCAAGATAAAAATACGTCATCTTACAAAAGATGGACGGTAGCAGTGATGGTACCACAGCATTGTGAATACTTAATGTGACTGAATTATACACTTAAAATAGTTAAGGTAATACATTTTATGTGTATTTTACCACAATTTTAAAAATGTTTAAATGTTAAAAATGTTAGGCCTGAAATTGATTTTTTGAAGGGAAGCCTAAATAATTTCTGTTATTTCAGATTCCAGCTTAATTATATGATTTTGAAATACAAAACTTTAAACCTTTTTTCTTTAATCATAAAGAAGCTCATGTATTTGTCTTTTTATTCTTTTAGACTTTATAGGCCATTTTATCTTCAGCTGACCAATATGCCTTTTATAAATTATTCTATTCAGAAGCCCTGCAGTCCATTTGATGTAGACAAGCCATCTAGTATGCAAAAGCAAACTCAGGTTAAACTAAGGTTGGTTTGAATCTTTACTTTTAGAAGGAATATTCAGAATTTCATCTCAATTTTTCTTTGCAAAGATTTGAAATAGTTTGGTTTATGCCATAATGGTTATTTGTGTTTGTAATTACTATACTGATTACTTTTATAAGTCTGAATCTGTTTAGATGGAGGTGGGGAGGGTCTTAAAATATTTGTAAATAATGAAAATGTGTAGTTTATCTTGAATGATCTGAAATATTCTCCAGAATATTCATTAAATCTTTAGTTTGCTTCTCAATATAGTATAAAGAAATATGATTAAAAGTACTTGCTGATATAAGTCTCTGCAAATTATGCAGATTGTGATAGTTTAGGACAATAAATTTTAAAAGTTATTCCTTAGGTTCAGCGGTTAATTCTTTACCATGTATTTCTGTCATCAGAATCCAAACAGATGGCGATAAGTTTGGTGGAACCTCAATTCAACTCCAGTTGAAAGAGAAGAAGAAAAAAGGATATTGTGAATGTTGCTTGCAGAAATATGAAGACCTAGAAACTGTAAATGTGATTTTATATTTTGGGGGCTTCTTTCGAAAACTCTGATACTTGTGTTTTAAATTTTAGCTTGTTATTCTGATGGAGATATTTTACATTTTAAGAACTCAAGAGAGGAAATGAGTATTGAAAATGAATTTTTATTCAGCAAATACTGAGCATCTACTACATACTGATCACTACTCTGGGCAAACAGCATTGAACAAAACAGACTTAATTTTTTGCCATTGTGAAGATTATATTCTGTAGGGTGGGGGTGGGGTAGGGGTGGAGATAGGTAACCACAGGATAAAAGAATAATAAAAATGTATAGAGAGAATATTAGATCAGTGCTATGAAAAAACAGAACATAAGAATGGGGATGTTGCTATTTAGCCTAGACAAGGAACACATAACTGATAAGGTGACATTTGAGTAGATACCTGAGACAAATGAAGTAATGAGACCTGGATATTGAGATAAGCAAGTGCAAAGGTCCCAATTTAAAATGATTGATGAGACCAAGGAATAGATATTGGTAGTCCAGACTAAGTGCTAGTAGAATTGCTGAAACATGGTCAGATTGTGGATTTGTTTTAAAGGTGGGACCAAGAGGATTTGCCAATGGATTGGATGTTGCAAGTGAGGGAAAATAGTAGTCAAGGGTTACTATAGTATTTTGAAACTTAGCAATTAAAAACTGGGCTTATTATTTATAATGGGAAGAGAAGAGTTGAAAGAAGTAAAGACCATTGAGGTAGCAGAAAGAAATGGAAGAGTTGCAAAGGGTATATAGGATGAAAATAGGGGAACTATTATAGTTTGTAGACTGATGAAAAGAGCAAGAGCTATGGATTCAGGCTGCCAGGTTTGAATCCTGGCTCCCTGGCTGTGTGACCTTGGACAGTGTTTGGCACATAGTAAGTGCTTATTGTTAGCTGTTATTTGAATAATTTTTTACGTAATAGATAGGTTTGTTTTGGTGTTTGGTTTGGTTTTGGTAGAAAGATGGTGGGAAAGTTAAGGGGAAAGAATAATAGTTGAACATATCTGTCTTCAGACTCTGAATTGAAGTTTGTTTTATAAACCAAAATATATTAGTGTTTCGTGTCAGTTTTTTTTTGTTTTTATGTAATAAACGAAAAAAACTATGGTTAGTCTAAAATTGCTTTTAATCAGAAGCTAAAGTATCTCAGAAATATTTCCCCTTCCTGAAAATCATTTTGAAAATTAAAATTACAGATTGGTCCTGAAGTTTTACTTTGCTGATGTAGCAACAAAATAATCTAGAATGGATGTTTAATTTGGTGCTCAGAAAATGTCGAGACTAAAAAATGAAACAATTGTTCAATGGTTGCCACAAAGAAGAAAATTAGTGAAAGCAGATGTTGAGATTAGAGGTTGGGATTGAAATTTAAGGTCATGTTTTTACAGTTTTCATTTATATGTTTCTTAGTTGCTAAGAGTAAAGAAATTTTTTTTGAATGTTAGGTTTCATAATGATTCAATTCCACTTGTATCAAGGGATTAATTAACAAATATTTTTGAGTACTGGGGAAAAAGCAACAGATAAGGCGGACATCCCTACCCTTATGCACCTTATGGTCTGGCAGAGTAGATAGATACAATATATGTATTTGCAAGTGTGATGAGTTTCACAAAAGTAAAGTATGAAGTGCAATGGGAATAAATAATGAGGTTATTTAACCTAGAATGAGGGTCTCAAAAGGCCCAACTGAACACAAGTGACTTTTTAAATTAAGACTTTTAAGAATGAGTAAGAAGAACTTAATGGAAATTAGAGGGGAACTAAATAAAAGTTGGAAATTTTTCCTTCCCAGAACATTAATAGACTGAATCTGAGCTTACAGATTTGATGTTTCCTTTGAAATTTTAATAATTCTTATTACTGGGCATATATAATTTGTATATGGTAAAGTTTGCAAATAGGGAAGGAATACATGTATATTCCAGGATGCTAGTTTTTGGAAATGTAATAAAATCATCAAAATGTAAAATTGCATGAAACTAGGGAAATAGAAATTAGTCTCTTTTATGGTAATCTAGAGGAAGCTTCTAAGTACAGTTCCCTCCCTGATCAGCTGACAGACAAATAATAAAGTTAGGGTAGAGATTCCACCTATTCACAAGGAACTTTGTTTCCTGTGAATTTTATCTCACTTTGCTGTGAACTTGTTTACTTTTGGTTTTGACCACTCTTTTTGTTTTGTTTTTTGTTTTTATTTGAGATGGAATCTCGCTCTGTTACCCAGGCTGGAGTGCAGTGGTGCAACCTCAGCTCACTGTAACCTCCATCTCACGAGTTCCAGAGATTCTCCTGCCTCAGCCTCTCTAGTAGTTGGGACTACAGGCATGCGCCTCCACGCCTGGCTAATTTTTGTACTTTTAGTAGAGACGGGATTTCACCATGTTGGTCAGGAGGTCTCGAACTCCTGACCTCAGGTGATCCGCCCTCCTTGGCAACCCAAAGTGCTAGGACTACAGGCATGAGCCACTGCGCCTGGTGGTTTTGACTACTCTTAAGAATGAGAATAACTTCTGTATACCCTGTTATGAGCACTGGGTAATTGAGATCATTTGTTTTGTTCATTCTGAAATGTGTTCTTCAATTATGAATCTTGGCTTTTTTAGTACTTCTAATGTGATTCATGTGTTTAATCTACTTTCTGGATTCTTTTATGTTAACTTATATTTCATTCATTTATTATTCTATAATCTCTGCCTTATTTAGTGATAATTGCATAAAGACAAAGTAATAGAGGGAAACATGTTTTCCAAGATGTTACTGTTGTCTCTCTGTATCTTTTTTTTTTTTTTTTTTTTTTTGAGTCGGAATCTTGCTCTGTTGCCCAAGCTTGAGTACAGTGGTGCCATCTTGGCTCACTGTAACCTCCACCTCCTGGGTTCAAGTGATTCTTCTGCCTCAGCCTCCCAAGTATCTGGGACTACAGACACGTGCCACCACGCCCGGCTGATTTTTTGTATTTTTAGTAGAGACAGGGTTTCACCATGTTGGCCAAGCTGGTCTCAAACCCCTGACCTCGGGTGATCTGCCCACCTCGGCCTCCCAAGGTGCTGGGATTACAGGCATGAGCCATTGCGCTCGATCTGTGTCTTCGTTTTCTGTCATAGCTCATTCTTTTCAGTTCCATTGTAACTACAAATTAGTACTTGTCTTTTCTTACTGAAGACTAAAAACCAAAGTAGTTTTACTGGCTTCTCAAAAGTGACTATTTTATTTTAAACGTCTTTTGAAGTCTAGTAAAGGGTATTATCTTTGGAGTAGTTATTGGAAACCTAATTTTAGGGGCATGAGAATGTCAGAAAACCTTAATTAAAAAGGCATCTCTTGGTTTTAAAATACAATTTTTTGATACATGTTTTTAATTTTGTTTTAGCACCTTCTAAGTGAGCAACACAGAAACTTTGCACAGAGTAACCAGTATCAAGTTGTTGATGATATTGTATCTAAATTAGTTTTTGACTTTGTGGAATATGAAAAGGACACACCTAAAAAGAAAAGGTAATTAGTTTTATCAACCTAAGTTTTAAATTCTACTAGAAGGCCGGGGTGGTGGCTCATGCCTATAATCCCAGCACTTTGGGAGGCTGAGGCAGGTGGATCCCTGAGGTCAGGAGTTCGAGACCAGCCTAGCCAACATGGTGAAAACCCGTCTCTACTAAAAAAATAAAAAATTAGCTGGGTGTGGTGGTGCGCGCCTGTAATCCCAGCTACTTGGGAGGCTGAGGCAGAAGAATCACTTGAAACCCAGAAGGCAGAGGTTGCGGTGAGCCAAGATTGCACCACTGCATTCCAGCCTAGGTGACAGTGAGACTCTGTCTCAAAAATAAATAAATAAATTATACTACAATATTGAACTATTAAACTAAAAATAAACACAGTTTGCCTGTTCTTAGAAGGAATATGTATTTTCAGGATGTAAATATGGTTAAAAACCAGTAAGTTCTTCCCTTCCCTTCTTCCTTACTATCAAAGATCCTTACCTTAGACTACTTTTAGTTCCATTCTTTTTAAATTTTCTTTTTATCTAAAACTTTTCCTTTTTAAAATTTTTTGTTTTATTTTGAGACAGTCTCGCTCTATCACCCAGGCCAGAGTGCAGTTGCGTAATCTCGGCTCGCTGCAACCTTTGCCTCCCAGGTACAAAAGATTCTCATACCTTAGCCTCCTGAGTAGTTGGGATTACAGGCGTGTGCCACTACACCCCACTGATTAGTCTCATTCTTGACATTGTAGTTTAGAAGGAGTTGGCTGACTTTTCCTGTAAAGAGCCAGATAGTTGATATTTTAGGTTTTGTGAGCCTTAAGATCTCTGTTGCAGCTAATTAGCTTTTTTGTACAATGGATATGACTGTATTTTGATACAATTTTATTTGGAAAAATACACTGACGTCTGGATTTTGTCCACAGGCTATATAGTGTATCAGCTCCTGTTGTAGAACCATAAAGTTTACCATTTACTCAGACTAAAACGTTTTATTGAACTTTTAGGTAATATTGAAGAGTTTTAAGAAACCTTCCTCCACTTGCCTCTTAGGTCTTTATATTTTCACTAAATATCTTTGCCTAAACCTTATGATGGGTATATTTACTAAAGGTACTGACAGGACTTTTAAGTGTGAATACAGTACTGCTCAATGTACACCAACTGCACATAGACAAAAATTGTCCTGATTAGATTATTTCTATAAACTTACAAAGAGAAATGCTTTCATATGTATATACCCTAGAGGTGGTAATAACTCATTTAGTCTTTATTCTTAGACTAATCTTACTTAAGACATAAAGAAGATTAGAAATGTGATACCAAGATACAGCTTCTGAAAATTAACCAGAAAGTTTTTTTACTTCAGGTAGAACAGTTCTTAAATCCCATATTTCTGTGACATTCAGAATGGTTTCATGACTGACTTAATATGGATTTGAAGAGAAGGCATATTTCCAACTATTAAAACTATGTGGGCTACTGTGGCTGGGTGGGGTGTCTCACACCTGTAGTCCCAGCACTACGAGAGGCCGAGGTGGGCAGATCACTTGAGGCCAGGAGTTCCAGACCAGCCTAGCCAACGTGGTGAAAGCCCGTCTCCACTGAAAAAAAAAAAAAAAAAAAATTAGGTGGTGGCACATGCCTGTAGTCCCAACTACTTAGGAGGCTGAGGCACAAGAATCACTTGAACCCGAGAAGCGGAGGTTGCAGTGAGCTGAGATCAGGCCACTGCACTCCAGCCTGGTTGACAGAGAGACTCTGTCTCAAAAAAAAAAAAAAAAAAACCAACTAAGTGGCTACTCTAAGAACTTATAATTCCCTAAGAACTCAGTCTGCAGCAAAATTCTGAGCTCTAGTATTGGTTGTTCCTTAATTGTCACTTCTGTGGGCAAGTCTCCTAAACATCTTGGACTTAAAAGCCATGTTAGACTATTTTTTTTTTTTTTTACATTTTTTTATTGCCCATTTGTTCAAAGAGAATTGTAAGTAAATGTATGAACAAGATAAATAAAAAAGAACATTCTGGTTGAAGGGGCAGGAAAAAATGTATTATTTCTCACAGTTAATCTGTGACATGCGGAGCATAAAATGTAATTGGTGAGCTATTAACTTTTTCTCTAATTGTATGTTGTTTAGGTTTGTCTAATACAGACTGGCATTTCAGGGATATCAAGATGCTCCATGAAGAAACTAATTTTAGGTCAAATAAGTTTGAAGCTTAAAATTACAACTTTGTCACCTTTGAAAGTATAAAGATACTAAGTTTCTAGCTCACTTTGATATTAAATATTCTTAAATGTAAATTTAAAATATATGTTTTTGCCATAGGTTTCTCAGTAAATACTTATTCTCCATATTGCTAAGTAAAATGAAGAGTAAAATGTGCATTAATGTAAATCAAAGCACAGAAGTTACGAAATTGTTCAGAATAATGAAAGCAAAATTAGGGGCAGACTCAAATCCCTTTACTATCATCTTTCTTTCATTTACATGATTAAAGTAATTTTAAATGTCAAAATTCAGGATATTGGTTATCTCTGGGAGGGAGGCAAGGAATGTAGAGGAGAAGAGAGGTACAGTAGAGTTTTCAGTGATATCTGAAAAGTTGTATTAGTTTAAAAACAGCTCAAGTAAATTTGGCAAAATGTTAAGATGTTTGTATTTTTGTAAAATTTCCTAAGTTAAATAGGTTTCTTAAAGATTATATAATGTTTTTGCTAATTTAATTTCTAACTAAGGAATTTGTTTTGATAGCAATTATTTTAATATTTTTCTTTTATTTTTCCTACAAAGAATAAAATACAGTGTTGGATCCCTTTCTCCTGTTTCTGCAAGTGTCCTAAAAAAGACTGAACAAAAGGAAAAAGTGGAATTGCAACATATTTCTGAGAAAGATTGCCAGGAAGATGATATAACAGTGATGGAGCAGAATTTCCTGTATAAAGAGACCCAGGAAACTGAAAAAAAGCTTCTGTTAATTTCAGAGCCCATCCCCCACCCTTCAAATGAATTGAGAGGGCTTAATGAGAAAATGAGTAATAAATGTTCCATGTTAAGTACAGCTGAAAATGACATAGGACAGAATTTTACACAGCTACCTCTACATAAAAACAAACAGGAATGCATTCTTGACATTTCCGAACACACATTAAGTGAAAATGACTTAGAAGAACTAAGGGTAGATCACTATAAATGTAACATACAGGCATCTGTACATGTTTCTGATTTCAGTACAGATAATAGTGCATCTCAACCAAAACAAAAGTCAGATACTGTGCTTTTTCCAGCAAAGGATCTGAAGGAAAAGGACCTTCATTCAATATTTACTCATGATTCTAGTCTGATAACAATAAACAGTTCACAAGAGCACCTAACTGTTCAGGCAAAGGCTCCATCCCATTCTCCTCCTGAGGAACCCAATGAATGTGACATCAAGAATATGGATAGTTTACCTTCTGGTAAAATACATCGAAAAGTGAAAATATTGTTAGGACGAAATAGAAAAGAAAATCTGGAACCAAATGCTGAATTTGATAAAAGAACTGAATTTATTACACAAGAAGAAAACAGAATTTGTAGTTCACCGGTACAGTCTTTACTAGACTTGTTTCAGACTAGTGAAGAGAAATCAGAGTTTTTGGGTTTCACAAGCTACACGGAAAAGAGTGGTATATGCAATGTTTTAGGTATTTGGGAAGAGGAAAATTCAGATAATCTGTTAACAGCGTTTTTCTCGTCCCCTTCAACTTCTACATTTACTGGCTTTTAGAATTTAAAAAATGCATATTTTTCAGAAGTGATAAGGATCATATTCTTGAAATTTTTATAAATATGTATGGAAACTCTTAGGATTTTTTTTACCAGCTTTGTTTACAGACCCAAATATAAATATTAAAAGTAAATGTCTGCAATTTTCTACAGAATTGAATGCCTATTATAGAAAAATTACAGAATAAACTTGTGACTGGTCTTATTTTACATTATATATATGTTCATAATTGTTTCCTGAGAATTACAATGAATAATAATTTGCTTTGTCACTGAGAACCACCAGTGAAATGAAATTTGGGGAATATCAAACTTAGCATTATACATTTGGATATTCTAGTTGTACTGTAAATTTTAAAAGATTCTCAGGATAACATGACCTTGCCTTGAAAAACCTAAATTTCATACAGAAAGGAAAAATACATTTCTGTGTTTGAATTCTGGAAATCATCAGAAGTATTGACACTTGAGGGTCACTGATGGACCATGCTAGTATTTTGGTGCTGAGTAATTAGATTCTGTATAGGGGTAACTGGAAGCCATGAAGGAAAGACTTAACCAGGCTACCAAGTGGAATATAATTTATCTGCTATTTTTAATTATTTACCTTTGTAAATAACTTTGAGAATATTCAAAAGTTGACTCTCCAGTGGCTCACGCCTGTAATCCCAGCACCTTGGGAGGCCGAGGCACGCTGATCACGAGGTCAGAAGATCAAGACCATCCTGGCCAACATGGTGAAACCTTGTCTACTAAAAATACAAAAAATTAGCTGGGCGTGGCGGCATGCGCTTGTAGTCCCAGCTCCTCCCTCCAGAGGCTGAGAATTGCTTGAACCTGGGAAGTGGAGGTTGCAGTGAGCCAAGATTGCGCCACTGTACTCCAGCCTGGGTGACAGAGTGAGACTCCATCTCGAAAAAAAAAAAGTTGACTCTACCCCCTAATTTGGTAGGAGATGAAAGAGAAAAGGATGGCATTGAATTACAGATGCAGTTTTGGGATATATACAAGGATTGTCTTGATCTGGCACTTACTGATAGAATCATTTGGAGAAGAGAAAATTCAAATATAAGAAATTTCAAGGCCGGGTGCGGTGGCTCACGCTTGTAATCCCAGCACTTTGGGAGGCTGAGGCGGGCGGATCATGAGGTCAGGAGATCGAGACCACGGTGAAACCCCGTCCCTACTAAAAATACAAAAAAAAATTAGCCGGGCGTGGTGGCGAGCGCCTGTAGTCCCAGCTACTTGGAGAGGCTGAGGCAGGAGAATGGCATGAACCTGGGAGGCAGAGCTTGCAGTGAGCCAAGATTGCGCCACTGCACTCCAGCCTGGGCAACAGCGAGACTCTGTCTCAAAAAAAAAAAAATTTTCAATTTTAATCTGTGGATATAAGGCATTTGCCTTTGAGTATGTTCTTGTAGGAGTAAGACTACCACCAGTGACATTCAATTGGTTCTATTGCATAGTACATGAATATATAGTCACTAAAAATTAGGTTACTGGTCTTAATTTTTTTGAAATATATGATTCTCAGTACAGGACTAATTCATATGCTTTTCCTGCATACATTATGTTGACAACATAATGAACATCCATGTCCATATTTGGACAAAATGAACACTGGCTTTTTAATACCTTTGTTTTTCACACCAGTACCTGAAGTAGGCTCAATAAAAGAGTCTTTACAGTGCATACATGCAAACCCTGTTTCCATTGTAAATTATTAATCCATTTTCTATTACAAATACATGTATGTATGTGTAAATATACATAAGGTTTCGTAGACAACCTTTGAAAAATCTAAATGGAACTTGGAAAATTATTTGCAGGTTTATTTGCCTTTAGTTATCCGTGCTCCCCAAATTTTCCAGATAACTGAAAGGTAGGTAAAGTCACTGTATGATCCTCTGACTTTAAGAGTAACAGTGTCTGGCTGGCGCGGTGGCTCATGCCTGTAATCCCAGCACTTAGAGAGGCCAAGGCGGGCAGATCACGAGGTCAGGAGATCGAGACCATCCTGGCCAACATGATGAAACCCTGTCTTTTCTAAACTACAAAAAATTCGCTGGGCATGGTGGTGCGCTTCTGTAATCCCAGCTACTTGGGAGGCTGAGGCAGGAGAATCGCTTGAACCCCGGAGGCCGAAATTGCCGTGAGCCGAGATTGCGCCACTGCACTCCAGCCTGGCGACAGAGCGAGACTCCGTCTCAAAAAAAAAAAAGTGTCTTCAACTTGCAGTGGTACTCTGGGCATCATTTTACATTAAGTTATTAAGGAGAAAAAGTCTGAACCCTTCAGTAAAAGTTGTTAAACTATTTTGACACAATATTGGAATTTTAGAATACCACACGGTCTTCATAATGAGTATTCAGCTTTCTTCAAGTGCTTAAATTTCAGTTTACTTGGAATAATTTCAGTTTACTTGGGCCACCACATACAGTTTGGATTGTGCTGTGCAGCTATGCAGATGGGCACCCAGCCAGTGAGATGAAGGCAGGTTATTTGCAGCAAGTAGTGTGTCCTGGCAATGAGGTGCATCTACCTAGAGGTAGGGGTAGTTTTTCCTAATTTTTAGGAAGGCACAGCCAAGGTAGTGTTTACCCAGAAGGTGCTTTGCCTTTTTGTTTTTGTTTTTTGTTGTGTGTGTGTGTGGTTTTTTGTTTTTTTTTGTTTTTTGATACTAGGTCTCTTGTCCAGGCCTGGTTACCATGGTGCAATCAGCTCATTGTGGCCTCAGACTCCTGGGCTTAGCTGCGCACTGGCTCATGCCTGTAATCCCAGTACTTTGGGAAGCTGAGATAGGAGGATCACTTGTGATCAGGAGTTCAAGGTCAGCCTAGGCAGCATAGCTAAACTTTGTTTTTACAAAAAAAAAAAAAAAAATACATATATATATATATATATAGCAGGGTTTGGTGGCATACGCCTGTAGCCCCAGCTAATCAGGTGGCTGACATGGGAGTATCACTTGGCTTGAGCCCAGTTCTTTTACTTTTTCTTTTTTCTTTGGTTTTTTTTTGTTTTTTTTTTTGAGGGATGGGTTTTTGGTGTGTTGTCTAGGCTGGTCTGAAACACCTAATCATAAGTGATCCTCCTTTTTTGTTTTTAATCTTCTAATAGCACTTATGGTTTAGTTCCCTGATTTGTTCACAAAAGGACACTTAATCTTTAATGTAGCAAAGTATCTTGAAACATAGGAATCTTCAGAGATCAGCAAGGTAGACAGGAAACTTGGTTTGCTTGATAGAAAGTGACCTGCATTGCCAAAATTGTCCAGACAACAAATCCCCAGCAAGCACAGGATAAAGTAGAATTCTGTGATTTCAAGAGTACCAAAGTTAAAAGATGTTAGGAAAGAAAAGAAACAGGCACCCTAATTAACTTTCATCTAAAGGTAACAGGTAGTATAGCATTCAAAGTTGATGATTCCACATTTCTAGGGGTGCCCAGAGCAACACCAGTGAAGACAATTTGATACTGCGACTGAAAAATGAATGTTTATTTTTCTAAGATATACAAGTACACAGTTGTAGCAAAAGGTGTATTTCACAAAAATCATTATCTCTTAAATGGTTTTTGAAGCCACTGACTTCTCTGCATGCATAGTTTAGTATTATGTCTAATACTAGAATAATTTGTGGAATCATATAGATGCTTCTAATTCTAAAATTTGTAATTTGTATGTAGAGAAACCTAATGAATGTGCAAGCAAATATATATGTTTAAAGGAGGCGTAGAAAATAATTTTATGTGTAAAACTCTGACCTAAAACCATTGAATGTGAACACTTATTTCTGGAAATGTAGGATTATTCTGTGTTATCAGAATTTGGGGGTTTTGTGGGGGGGTTTTTCTTTTTTTTTTGAGACGGAGTCTTGCTCTGTCCCCCAGGCTGGAGTGCAGTGGCGCCATCTCGGCTCACTGCAAGCCCTGCCTCCTGGGTTCACGCCATTCTCCTGCCTCAGCCTCCCAAGTACCTGGGACTACAGGCACCCGCCACCACGCTTGGCTAATTTTTTTTTGTATTTTTAATAGAGACGAGGTTTCACCACGCTGGCCAGGATTTTTTAAAGCACTTAGTTGCTAGGATGGATGTGTACTTCTATTCTGCCATCTAAAGGATATATTAAAATACTCCAGGTTAATACATGTTATTTAAATATTACCAGCTTCTATAAATGCAGTTTTGATTGTGAGACCAAAGACAGTTTTATGTTACATTTCAATCAAAAATCATTCCAATGCTGTTTCATTAATAAAGTGAAATGTAAGAATGATAGGTCTTTTCCTATAAGAGATGGAAAGGTTCTTAAGCATAATAATGAATGTAAACTAAACCTCAATCTTAAAACCATGAGTTTGCCAAGTAAAAAAGGTCTAAAACAATGCCAGTCACAGAGTAGTTTGCTCAAGAGATACTAATTGGACCCAAATTACCCTAGATAACAACCACTATGGACTTGCCTGTATTAAAGTTATAGTGTGACAAATAATATACTATACATGAGCCATGTGCTATAATTACATTATTTGCCACGGAAGATGTCAGAGTCTGCGGAGGAAGAATGGCATAGTACAAAGACAAACCAAACGAAATGGCCATTTAGCCTTTTAGCTGCATTAGTTATAGGGAATGTCAGAACTTAGGTCTTGCTAACAATATTTTTAATTAGCATTAATTTTGTAGGCAGTATTTGAGGAAAGTAGCCTTTTTAAAATCCCATAGCAAAAAAAAAAAATTAAAAAAAAAAATCTAGGGGCAGCTCTGGGCAATTAAAGAGGCAAAAACAATGTGCCAGCAAAAAGTAATCCTCTGCAAGAAAAAGGTATGCCGATTTTGAACACTGAGATAACATGATGGAAAAAAAACACACATATATACTTAGCCATACTTATTGAAGAATATGACCAATTCCTTCATGAGAAGTCAAAATTATCAAAGTCCCTTTATATTATTTTTGTTTTACTTGGTTATGCTTAAATGTACAGTAGCATTTAGCTTTTGTACTATAGTATAAGATTAGTTGTCTTCAGTTCTGCTGACTTCCTCGAATCTCAAAGGATATTGGGAATAGGTGAACCCAGTCAAATTATGAAATTCAGTAAAACCAAGAAAGGCACCATCTGTAGAAATTTCTAACAAAGCTTTGTTTTTGGTTTTAAAAATCACTTTGACCACATGCTCCAATGTATGTGTGTGTTGTATCACATGTATGTTACTCTACTAATATATATATCACTGCAAACTCTGCCTCCCAGGCTCAAGCGATTCTCAGGCCTCAGCCTCCCAAGTAGCTGGGATTACAGGCATGCATCACCAAGCCTGGCTAATTTTTAAGGGATAAAATACATGCAACATTTTTTCACCAATGATACTGATACCTTTGTGCTCTCACCAAAAATGCCATTAAAATATTTGACCAAGAGTTAAAGAAACTATTCAAAGTAACTAGATAGCCAAGTCTTTTTGCTTTCTCATTAGAAATTCTCATTAGAAAATGTTCTATGATTGAATATTTTGAAGAGTCAGGGATTTTTGTTTTGGGGTTTTTTTTTTTTTTTTTGAGACAGTCTGCTCTGTCGCACAGGATGGAGTGTAGTGGTGCAATCTCAGCTCAGCATGAGCCACTGCACCTGGCTATTTTTTTTTTATTATTTAAAAATAAAGTATAAACAGTGCTTTGCCATGTTGGTCAGGCTGGTCTCGAACTCCTGGCTTCAAGTGATCTACCCGCCTCAGCCTCCCGAAGTGCTAGGATTACAGGCGTGAGCCACTGCGCCCGGTCAAAAATTCAGTTATTTCAATACTTGGTTTTTATGGTTGTCATAGCTCAAACAAAAACACACAAAATACTTGGATCCTACATTCTTAGCTCCATTTGCTAAATTGTAATACTAATTTTACAGTCCAGTTCCCCAGGAATCCCAAATATTCATTGAAATCTAGTTAGTAAGCTTTCAGATGCCTGAGATTAATCAGTTTTCAATTAGAAGGTCTTTTGGAAGATTTTTAAACAGGACAGAAAATTCCGTTTACAAGTATGAGTGTTCTTACAGTGACATGTATTTTCAGTAATAAACGTATGTAACCAATGGAAACATTTCCAAATATTTTTTTCAAAATTCTCTCATTATGTTATGATCATTTCAAAAACAGTTTGTTCACGTATTGTTAACATTTAACTTGAAGGGATAAAGTGAATGGTTTGGTGTTCCCCTACCCAAAACTTTTGAGGCCCTCAAGACCACATTAGGTACCCCTCATACCAGTCCCATAAAATATTTTGTTTACCCTGTTTTAGCACTTTCAGGCAGTATAAAAACTTCTTATAGACAAAAGTCTATAAAAAGTCATACCACGAGGCCCTCATGGTATGACTTTTGGGTTCCCACAGGAGGCAGACTGAGATGGAATTTGGTATGCAGATGTTTTCTAAGGGGTGCCTTTGGACATCAGTTGACCCCCAGGGAGCTTTTCAGAGTTGCTAGGTGAAGATGGCCAATAAGTCATTTGAGTATGGGTCACTCTAGGAAGGAGCATGACTCCTGAGCTGACACAATCCCTGAAGGAGCTGACAGAAGTTGAAAGCTGTTTACTGTCAGTACTCCCAGAAGCTGGGGCAACAAGTTACTGAAGAGGGATCAGGATCAATTAGCCCACATAGTGATTCTGCCTGTTGGGTTATTGGCACAAGGAACTCAAAACAGCCGGGTGGTGGTTGCAGCTTATAATTCAACAGGTGTCACTGAGGTAGGAAACACATTCAAAAGGGTCAAATAAGTGATGGCAAGCAGGTCCACTCCTGTTCCACTCATGGGTTGCCAGACTTATTTTGTTGGGGGCATAGCACCATAAAAACATCTTGAACCCCAACTCTATACTGCATCTTAAATGATACCCTATTCTCAAGAATATCACCTCCATGCTGATGCTACTTAACAGGCCCTTCCAATACTCTCTATCAGGAAGCTTCTGGTTGATTCAATACATAATAAGGCTTGTGGATTGTATGATCATGGGCCTACCCCCATGCCTCCTATGCTGTAAAGGACATCCCCTGGTCTGATACGAAGTTATATATGATGCCACGCCAGTGAAACTCTGTAAGTCTTAAAAATACAATGTGAACAACAATAACAAAACTCAGACCTGGCATGTCTATTACTGTGTCCAGTATAATCAACTAGCCACTTCATGCCTAGTTTCTGGCAATTTGGACATCTGGCAGTGACAAAAACACTAGCTCAGCTTTGGCGAATAGGAACCTATGCTATGGAGCCCAGAAATAACTTCCATCACTGCCTACCATGATCACTTCACTCATATGCCCATTGTGCCAGCATCAAGGTAGTATTAACATGCAACATGAGGATGCCCACACTTCATGCCCACTCCCATATGCCACATGCCTCTATACTTTCTACTGAGTCTTCCAATCTTTCTCTTTCCAGGCCCCTTAATAGCCAGTGCAAGTTATTTCTCACTCCCCAAGACTGTACATATATGATAAGCTCAGCCTACTTCTCTTTTCACACAAAAGCAATGATCAGGTACCCCGCTTGAAATTCTGCCCATTGGGAAGATTTTTCCCTTGTGACTGGCTTTCAGTGCCACTACTGAGTAGCCATATGGCAGTTGCCATCTATTTTCATCTTGTAGCCACAGAAGCAACCCATCCATTAACCAAATTTGGGCTTTCCTCATTTTTCAGCTGGTCTTAAGGGATGACCCATACATCTGTAAGTGCAACCTGAGGGAGAGGCATTAATATAACAATGAATGACATGGGGATCTCAGCCGCATGTTTATGCAACTTCCTTGAGCTCTCTGGTCCTGCTCTTGCTCAATCCTAAATAAACCAATTCTATTTTACAATGGATTGTTGCTGCATCTGCCTGGTGCTATGACTTGGTAGGTCTTATAAAACCCCAGTTCATGATGGGTAGTGTTGACCACATGGTGGGTTTTGCCTCATGGTCAGGTGTTCCATCTCATACATCATCATCTCATACAACAAAGTATTTTTGCTTTTCAAAAAGTATGTGACTCTCCATTAAAGAGGGACTGGCCTTATTCTAAAAGCCCTTGTTTCTGGGCTGTGATTCCTTTACTGTGGGCAGGGAAGTTGCCATAAATTCCTCACAGCATCTTTTCCTACCGCTAAATCCAGAACCTTTGAACCTGCCTGATCATATGGCTGCAGAGCACTTTTCTGCTTGGAAGCTCCACTCACAGTTGGAAGCCTTTCCTGCCACTGGGTTGAAGCAGTATTCCCAGTTGGAACTGACTGCCTTCAGAACCTGAAGAGGCCTAGCAGACATCATGCTTCCTTCATGTTTGGAAGGTTCAGTAGGCAATAATTTGTCTTTTACTTTGGATAGGATTTCCCAGCATGTCCCTAACCAGTGGAACTCTGAAAATGTTACTGATATAACAGGTTCCTGAATCTCTCACCCTATGGAAAACAAGTTTCCAATGTACTAGCAACTTCTTGCTCATCTGATTTGATAAATATATCATCAGTATAAAGGGTTAATGTGATAATCTCCATGGCATCCAGATGGTCTAGATTGTTCAAATTATAACAAAGGACAAGAAAGTTTAAATAGCCCTGTGGTAAGACTGTACGTATATACTGTAATATTTTCCCTGTGAATAGGAACTGTTTCTGATCCCTCTTTTTTCTGTTAGGGATGGAAAATTATGCATCTGCACAACCAGTGGCTGCACATCATGCACCTGGTGCCATGTTCATTTGCAACAGAAAATATATTGTATCTGGCACTGCAACTGAAATTGAGACTACTACTTAGTGCAGCTTCTGGTGGTCTACTCATTTTTTATAATCCATATGCATATAATGGGAATCAACCATTCCTGTATCTTGTAAACATTTAACAGTGGCACTAATTTCCTCCACCAACACCACCCAGTTTAAGATATTGTTTTTGATTTATTATTTTGGCTAGAGGGTAGAAGCAGTTTCAAGGTTCCCGCTTGGTCTTTTCCCATATATAGGTCTTACTCTGTAGGCTAGGGGCACACTATGAGAGAGTGTATGAAGTAATAAGTATTTCTCTTCTAATAATATATTCAGGGACTGGACAAATGACACATTATCAGACAAATAACTCACTATCAGCCAAACCTTAGCCAGGACTCCATTTATTACATGGCTCTCGTATGCCCCCTCTACAATAGGTGCTTTGGGTCCCAGGTATCGATGTCAATTCAGACCTTGTGTCTAACAAATATCTGGGTAGTCCCCTTTTCCCAGTGCACAGCTACCCAAGTAAAGGGAGATTGGTACCTTTCGGAAAGGACTAGGAAATAATTACCGTGTGCAGTTAAAATGTGTTGCAGGGTCTTTCTCCTGGGGTCATGGCCTCTTCTCTAGTCAGTGGTTTCAACGTTGAAAAATTAACTTAAATCTGGAAACAGAACAAGAGATCATGACTTTTTACTGGAGCAATTGCCCTTAGCCTCCTGAGGCTGACTCATGGTACATATTGAATGATGACCTTATTGGCTATCCATCCATTTTGCTCCTAAAGATGCTATGTTCTAATAACCAACTCCATAACCTTCAGAGGATTCAGCCTCCTCTGGCTGTCCCTTTGACATTGCCACTTATTATGATAATGATGTGCACTTACCTTCTGATACTTGAATGGCACCATCTGGTCTTTATTGTTTCAGGTCTTATCAACCTCACTGCTATTAGTGAGCCTAGTTCTATAATGGTCTTACCTGCCATTGGTTCTGGCACACTGAGAAGAGACACAACTGCATATTTTAGTACTATTGTTGGCCTTCCTTCTAGGGCATTCTTTATGGCCTTGGTAAGTAGCATACCATCAGGAACTTTCCATGGAATATAATGACCTGGTGGGTTTTTGGGTCTTTTTTTTTTTTTTGGAGATGGAGTTTTGTGCTGTCACCTGGGCTGGAGTGCTGTGGTGCGACCTTGGCTCACTGCAACCTCTGCCTCCCGGGTTCAAGCGATTCTCCCGCCTCAGCCTCCCGAGTAGCTGGGATTACAGGCACCCACCACCATGCTTGGCTAATTTTTGTATTTTAGTAGAGATGGATTTTGCCATGTTGGCCAGGCTAGTCTGGAACTCCTGACTTCAAGTGATCTGCCTGCCTTGGCCTCCCAAAGTGCTGGGATTACAGGTGTGAGCCACCATATCCAGTCCCCAGTCTTAATATAGTATATTCACTCAAGTATGTCCACCACTCTTTCTCCACCATCTGCCATGGAAATGTGGCAGTTTTATTTCTCTTAGCATGAGCCATCAATTCTAACATACCATCAACACATTCACAGTATATCCTGAGATTCTTCTCAGGGTGTTAAATCCTGTGTCTCTGTAGTCCTCCCAAATCAGTTACTTTCCTTTATCTAACTTGCGTGCAAATCCCCTCGATCAAGTATCCTCAAAATTTAGTACCACATTCACCAAAGTAGATATATTCTGAGTCATAAAAGGAAGTTTACAACACTTAAAAGAATAGAAATAATAAAAAATATATTCTCAGACCACAGTGGAATTAAACTAGAAACAAGTAATAGATATCTATAAAGCCCCAGGTAGTTATAAATAAAATGACACACTTCTAAATAACACATGAGTCAAAGACATAGTCTCAAGAAAAATTAAAAATAATTTGCAGTAAATACATAAAATTTGTGGAATGTAGCTAAAGCAAAGTTTGAAAGAAATTTATAGCATTGTATGCTTATTTTTATTTTTTATCTTTTATCTTTTTAATTTTTTTTTTGAGATAGAGTTTCACTCTTGTTGCCCAGATTGGAGTGCAATGGTGTGATCTCAGCTCACTGCAACCTCCACCTCCTGGATTCAAGTGATTCTCTTGCCTCAGCTTCCCAAGTCGCTGGGATTACAGGCATGCACCACCACACCTGGCTAATTTTGTATTTTTAGTAGAGATGGGGGTTTCACCATGTTGGTCAGGCTGGTCTCGAACTCCTGACCTCAGATGATCCACCTGCCTCGGCCTCCCAAAGTGCTGGGATTACAGGCGTGAACCACCATGCCCACCTCTTCAATGTTATTTATTTGAGACAGGGTCTCACTCTGTCACCCAGGCTGGAGTGCAGTGGTACAATCATGGCTCACCACAGCCTTGATCTACTGGCCTCAGGTGATCATCTCACCTCAGCCTCCTAACTAGCTAGGACTACAGGTCCCCACCACCACACATGGCTAATTTTTGTATTTTTTGTAGAGATGGGGTTTCACCATGTTGCCCAGGCTGGTCTTGACCTCCTGGGCTCAAGCAATCCACCTGCCTCAGCCTCTCAAACTGCTAGGATTACAGGCATGAGCCACCATGCCTGGACTATATGCCTATATTAGAAAAGAAGAAAGATCTAAATATAAGATGAAGGTCTTTGAGTGGACATAAGTCTTTGACTCATCAGAGTAAATACTAAGGGGCATGATTGTTGTGTCATATGGTTAAAGTATGTTTAGTTTTGCAGGAAACTGCAAAACTGTCTTCCAAAGTTGTTGTACTGTTTTACATTCCCACTGGCAATGAGTTGGAGTTCCTGTTACTTCACATTCTCACCAGAATTTGGTTTTGCTGTTTTGGATTTTAGCCATCCTAATGTGTGTAGTGGTATCTGATTGTTGTTTTAATTTGCATTCCCTAACGACATATGATGTTGAACATCTTTTCATGTTTATTTGCTATGTGTATACCTTATTTGGTGAAGTGTCTGTTCAGATTTTTTGTCCATTTTAAAAATTGTAGCCGGGCACGGTGGCTCATGCCTGTAATCCCAGCACTTTGGGAGGCCGAGGTGGGTGGATCACGAGGTCAGGAGATCAAGACCATCCTGGTTAACACGGTGAAACCCTGTCTCTACTAAAAATACAAAAAATTAGCCGGGTGTGGTGGTGGGCACCTGTAGTCCCAGCTACTCGGGAGGCTGAGGCAGGAGAATGGCATAAACCCAGGAGGCGGAGCTTGCAGTGAGCCGAGATTGCCCCACTGCACTCCAGCCTGGGCGAAAGAGCGAGACTCTGTCTCAAAAAAAAAAAAAAAAAAAAAAATTTTATTGTTTTCTTATTGTTGAGTTTTAGGAGTTCTTTGTATATTTTGGATACCAGACCATTTTCAGATGCAAATGTTTTCTTCCAGTCTGTGGCTTGTCTTTTCATTCTTTTAATGATGTCTTTCACATGGCAGAAGTTTTTAATTTTAATGAAGTCAAACATCAATATTTTCTTTTGTGGATCATGGTATTGTGTCTAAAAAATCACCACCAAACTCAAGGCCACCTAGATTTTCTTCTATGTTATTGTCTAGGAGTTTTATAGTTTTGTGTTTACACTTAGGTCCATGGTCCATTTTGAGTTAAAGTTTGTGGAAGATGTAAGGTCTATGTCTATATTAATTTTTTTGCATGAAGATGTCCAGTTGTTCCAGCACCCCTTGCTGAAAAGACTATCCTTTCTTACAATCTTGAATAGGAAGGTGTGAGTAGACGCCCTTGGCTCATTCCTGATCTTAACATAAAATTATCTAGCATCTCACCATTAAGTATGATGTTAGGTTACAGCTACAGCATTTTGTAGATGTTCTTTTTCAAGTTGAGGAATCTCTCCTTCATTTCTAGTTGCTGAGGTTTTTTTTTATCATGAATTGTGGTTGGACTTTGTCAAATGCTTTTTCTGATTGATATGATCATATTATCTTTCTTCTTTAGCCTGTTGATGTGATGGATTATATTAATGGGAATTAAAATGTTGTACCAGCTTTCCATACCTAAAATAAATCCCTCTTGGTACATGTGACTAACAGTCTTTTCTTACATTTTGGGGTACAATTTGCTAATATGTCATTGAAGAGTTCACATCTATGTTGATGAGATATGTTGTCTGTAGTTTTCCTCTGTTTTTGGTGTTAGGGTAATGCTGGTCACATAGAATGAGTTAGGATGTAGTCTCTTGGCTTCTATTTCCTGGAAGGGGTTACAAAGAATTTGGTATAATTTATTCTTAAAAATATTGGTAGAATTCACTAGTGAAACAACCTGGGCCTGGTGCTTTTCGTTTTGGAAAGTTATAAATTATTTATTTATTTATTTACTTTTTGAGACGGAGTTTCACTCTTGTCGCCCAGGCTGGAGTCCAGTGGCATGATCTCGGCTCACTGCAACCTCCGTCTCCCGGGTTCAAGTGATTCTCCTGCCTCAGCCTCCCAAGTAGCTGGGATTACAGGCACCCATCACCATGCATGGATAATTTTTGTATTTTTAGTACAGACGGGGTTTCACCATATTGACCAGGCTGATCTCAAACTCCTGACCTCAAGTGATCTTCCTGTCTCAGCCTCCCAAAGTGCTGGTATTATAGGCATGAACCACTGCGCCTGGCCTGGCCTGATTCAAGTTATTTAACAGACATAGGCCTATTTTGATTATCTATTTCTCCTTGTGTAAGCTTTGGTATAGTATGTCTTTCAAGGAATCAGTCCATTTCAGCTAGGTTATCAAATTTGGAGACTTAATGTTGTTTATGATAGTCGTTTATTATCCTTTTAATGTCAATGCGATCAATAGTCATAGCTTGTCTTTCATTTCTGATATTAGTAATTTGTGTATTCTCTTTCTTTTCTTTGTTGACATGGCTGGAAGTCTGGCAACTTTATTGATATTTTCCAAAACTAGTTGTTGGTTTTATTGATTTTCTCTTTTGATTTCCTATTTTCAATTTAATTGATTTCTGTTCTAATTTTGGTTATTTTTTTCTGCTGCTTACTTGAAATTTAATTTGCCCTTCTTTTTCTAGTTCCTTAAGGTAAACACATATTATTGATTTTAAATATTTATTGTTTTCTAATATATGCATTCAATGCTATACATTTCTCTCTAAGTACTCACTGCATCTCCAAAATTCTGGTAAGTTGTATTTTCATTTTGATTTAGTTCAAAATATTTTAACATTTCTCTTGAGATTTCTTCTCTGACTCATGTGTTAATTAAAAGTGTGTTGATAATATCCAAGTATTTTTGAGGTTTTCCAGCTATCATTCTGTTATTGATTTGTAGTTTAATTCAGTTGTATAGAAATACAGCCATGTGCCGCACAATGATGTTTCGCTCAATGATGAACCACATATATGATGGTAATCCCATAAAATTATAATAGAGCTGAAAAATTCCTATCACCTACTGACATCATAGCTGCCATAATTTTGTAGCACAATTACTTAAATTTTTAATGTTTAGTGCAGCCTAAGTGTACAGTGTTTATAAAGTCTACAGCAGTACACAGTAATGTCCTAGGCCTTCACATTCACTCACCACTAACTCATTGACTCACCCAGAGCAACTTTGAGTCCTGTAACCTCTATTCATAGTAAGTATCCTATATAGGTGTACCATTTTTTATCTTTCACATTGTATTTTTACTGTACCATTTCTATGTTTAGATACATAAATATTTACCAATGTATTATAACTGCCTATAGTATTCAGTACAATAACATGATAAACAGGTTTACAGCCTAGGAGCAATAGGCTATATACCATGTAGCCTAGGTGTGTAGTAGGCTACACCATCTAGGTTTGTGTAAGTACACTCTATGATATTGTTACATTAATGATGTTGCCTAAGGGTATATTCCTCAGAATGTATCCCCATCATTAAGCAATGCATGACAATAGATATAGATCTATACATGAAATAGGCAAGATGTGGCCTGTAGCACACTACTTCAAACATATTCCAAGGAAACTATTTCCCTATTCTCAACCCCACCCCCACACACATCTTGGAGAAACTGTATTTCCTTTAAACATGTTATCTTTTCAGCATCTTTGCTTTTTACTATTATCATATCTTAGTATATTCATGGATTGCTGCTAGTTCTTAGCAATACAGAAAATAAAAAGTATCTTTTATGTGCAAGATTATACTTAAAGACTTATTTGTTACAAACATAATTTAATTTGTTTTGCTGGCTTAGAAATTATAAAGGCCATAACATTTTAGCTTTCTATACAAACACATTTATATGCAATCATTCTTTCTGGCCAGAATATACATTCATATTTCAAATAGGATTTTTTTAAGTTTCTAAAAACATTTTTTAAACAATGAAAACTTCATATTTTCAGGAGAAGGAAGAGACTCAGTGCCATTAATTAGGGAAGAACATTAACCCTCAGCCTCTTATATTGCAATTTCATTTTTGAATTGCCCAACTGACGCCACTGCAAATTCTGCGAGACAGGCAAAAAACTGAGTTCCCAAAGTGTGAGAGGGGAAAACCTGCCTCCGAACACACATCCCTATTGACGAATATGAAAATCCAGATTACAGAAGAAAGATTTGACCTTACCTAGAACTGAAACACATTTAGAGAGCTGTGTACAATATAAAAGTAGAAGCAGCAGCAGGAAGAGCCTTGTAGGCACACCCAGTCTCCAGCTTGAGCCCACGGAAACTATCCCTGACTGGATTTTGCAGGGGCCCTCAGGCAAGGAAGACAGCAAAATTAGGGAGGGGTCGCAGGGTGAAAGATGCTTCCAATGAAATTCTGTAATAATTTCAAATGGGTACGAACTATCTTGAACAGAATCCAGGCGGTGAATGGGGAACTGCTGCAGATACGAGTGCAGGAGCCTTTACCAACATTGTGAGCAGACGGAGAGGAGCAAGGCCTAAAAGTCATGTTTGCTTTCTCACCTGGGAAGCTTACAGCATGGGGAAAGGGCTGAGTTCCATGCACAGGCTTCCTGGATCTAACTAAACTTGGCCCTGTTAGCAGGACACCGCAGAGGCAAGACCAGCCTTGCCAACTACATGAGAGTTGGGTGAGGTCTTTTGCTACTGGCTATCCCCTACTTCCCTGGTGAACCATATGGCACAGCAGAGGCAGCCATAATCCCCTCTGGAACATAACCCCATCAGTCTGAGAACCACACCCCCATCCCCACGGTGGCCATGGCAAGCACCACCTAAGGAGAGTCTGAGCTCAGACCCGCCTAATCCTGCCTCCACCTGATGATATTTCTCTACCTGCCCTGGTAGCCACACACAAAAGACAAAAACTTGTGGAAGCTTTATGGCCCTGCCCATTGCCAGAGAAACCAGAACACTTACCCTGGTCAACTCAGGGCAAGCTTATATTCCCCTACAACTACCGCAGCTGGTGCTCTCTTGAAAGCATCACCTCTTGGTTGGAGGCCAATCAACTCAGGCCATTACAGCAACTCATGACAGAATAACCCTGCTCCCAAGAAGGAGAACACAACAGCTAATACCACTGCCTGAAACATCCTGGCTAACCAGAGGTCCTGAGTCTATCCACGTGACAACTTTACTACTAGAATAACCAGCATTCAAGAAAGCCGGCACACTAAACATACCTACAGCCAAAGATTCTCACAGAGTCACTTTCACTGCCCGCCACCTCCACCAGAGTAGGTGCTGATATTCACAGCTGGGAGACCCAAAGATGGATGACATCACAGGACTCTTTGCAGACATTCCACAGCAGCAGCTCAGAGCCTGGTAGCCCCGCCGAGTGGCTAGACCCAGAAGAGCAAAAACAATCACCGCAGTCTAGCTCTCAGGAAACCTCATCTCAAGGGGAAGGGGGAGAGCACTACATCAAGGGATCATTCCATGAGACAAAAGAGTCTGAACAGCAGCCCTTGAGTTCCAGATTTTTCCACTGAAATAGTATACCCAAATGAGAGGGAACCAGAAAAGTAATTCCGGTAATATGACAAAACAGGGTTCTATATCACCCCTAAAATATCACACTTGCTCCCCAGCAATGGATCCAAACCAAGAAGAAATTTCTGAATTACCAGATAAAGAATTCAGAAGGTTGATCATTAAGCTACTCAAGGAGACACCAGACAAAGGTGAATACCAACTTAAAGAAATTTAAAAACAACACAATATATGGATGAAAAATGCTCCAGAGAAATAGATATCTTAAAGAAAAAACAACCACAGCTTCTGGAAATGAAAGACACACTTACAAAATACACTGGAAAGTTTCAACAATAGACTAGAACAAGCAGAAGAAAAAACTTCACAGCTTGAAGACAAGGCTTTTAAATTAATCAAATCAGACAAAGACAAAGAAAAAAGAATTTAAAAAATTAACAAAGCCTCCAAGAAATTTGAGATTATGTTAAATGACCAAGAATAATTGGTGTTCCTGAGGAAGAAGAGAAATCTAAATGTTTGGAAAATGTATTTGAGGGAATAATCAGGGAAAACTTCCCTGGCCTCACTAGAGATCTAAACATCCAAATAAAGAAGCTCAGAGAACACCTGGGAAATTCATCACAAAAAGATCATTGCCTAGGCACATACTGTCAGGTTATCTGAAGTCAAGCTGAAGGAAAGAATCTTAAGAGCTATGAGGCAAAAGCATCAGGTAACCTACAAAGGAAAACCTATCGGATTAACAGCCGAAACCTTACAAGCCAGAAGGGATTTGGGTCCTATCTTTAGCCTCTTTAAACAAAATAATTGTCAGTCAAGAATGTTGTATCTGGTGAGGTGTGCTGGCTCACCCCTGTAATCCCAGCACTTTGGGAGGCCGAGGCAGGCAGATCACCTGAAGTCAGGAGTTCAAGACCAGCCTGGGCAACGTGGTGAAACCCTGTCTCTATTAAAAATACAAAAAAAAAAAAAAAAATTAGCTGGGTGTGATGCACGCCTGTAATCCCAGCTACTCAGGAGGCTGAGACAGGAGAATCACTTGAACCCAGGAGGTGGAGGTTGCAGTGAGCTGAGATCATGCCACTGCACTCCAGCCTGGGCGACACAGCTGCCACCAGACTCCGTCTCAAAGGCAAAAAAAAAAAAAGAATGTTGTATCCAACAAAACTAATCTTCATAAATGCAGGAGAGATAGTCTTTTTCAGACAAACAAATGCTGAGAGAATCTGCCATTTCCAAGCCAGCACTACAAGAAATGCTAAAAGGAACTCTAAATCTTGAAACAAATCTTTGAAATACACCAAAATAGAACCTTCTTAAAGCATAAATCTCACAGGGCCTGTAAAACAATACCACAATGAAAAATAACCAGGTATTTAGGCAACAACTAGCATGATAAATAAACAATACCTCACCTCACAATACTAATGTTAAATGTAAATGGCCTAAATGTTCCACTTAAATAACACAGAATGGCAGAATGGATAAAAATTCTCTAACCAAGTAAGTGCTGTCTTCAAGAGACTCAACTGACACATAAGGACTCACATAAACTTAAGGGAAAGGGATAGAAAAAGATATTCCATGCAAATGGAAACCAAAAGCAAGCAGGAATAGCTATTCTGGCATCAGTCAAAACAGACTTTAAAACAACAGTTAAAAAAAAAAAAGACAAAGAGGGACATTATATAATGATGAAAGGATTATTCCAACAGAAAATTAGCACAATCCTAAATATATATGCACCTAAAACTGGAGCTCCCAAATTCATAAGACAATTACTACTAGACCTACGAAATGAGATAGCAACACAATAATGGTGGGTACTTCAATACGCCACTGACAGTACTAGATAGTTCATCAAGACAGAAAGTCAACAAAGAAACAATAGACTTGAACTACACCCTAAAACAAATGGACTTAACAGATATTTACAGAACATTCTACCCAACAACTGCAGAATAGACATTCTATTTTTTCTTTCTTTTTTTTTTTTTTTTTTTTTTTTGAGATGGAGTCTCACTCTGTTGCTTAGGCTGGACTGCAGTGGCACAAGCTCGGCTCACTGCAACCTCCACCTCCTGGGTTCAAGCGATTCTCCTGCCTCAGCCTCCTGAGTAACTGGGATTACAGGCCACTACACCTGGCTATTTTTGTATTTTTAGTAGAGACTCCTGACCTCAGGTGAACCTCCTGCTTTGGCTGGGATTACAGGCATGAGCCACTATGCCCAGCCAAGAATATAGTTTCTATTCATCAGCACATGGAACATTCTCCAAGACAGACCATATGGATAGACCACAAACAGGTCACAAAACAAGTGTCAGTAAATTTAAGAAAATTGAAATTACAACAATTATCCTCTCAGATCACAGTAGAATAAAACTGTAAATCAACTACAAAAGGAACCCTCAAAACTATACAAATAAAATTAAATAATCTGCTCTTGAATGATCTTTGAGTCAACAATGAGATCAAGATGGAAATAAAAAATTATTTGAACTAAATAATAGTGACATAACTTATCAAAACCTCTGGGATGCAGCAAAAAGTGGTGCTAAGAGGAAAGTTCACAGCATTAAATGCCTACATCAAAAAGTCTGAAAGAGCACAAATTGACAATCTAAGGTCACACCTCAAATAACTAGAGAAACAAGAAAAAACTAAACTCAAACCCAGCAGAAAAAAGAAATAACCAAAATCAGAGCAAAACTAAATGAAATTGAAACAAACAAAAAATACAAAAGATAAATGAAACAAAAAGCTGGTTCTTTGAAAAGATAAACAAAACTGATAGACCATTAGCAAGATTAACCAAGAAGAGAGAAGATCCAAATAAGCTCAGTTGGAGACATTACAACTGATACCACAGAAATACAAAAGATCATTCAAGGCTGCTATGAATACCTTCACATGCACAAACTAGAAAATCTAGAGATGGATAAATTCCTAGAATTATACAACCTTACTAGATTAAATCAGGAAGAAATAGAAACTCTGAACAGACCAATAACAAGTAGTGAGATTGAAACAGTAATTTTTAAAAATAGCCAATGAAAAAAGGTCCAGGACCAGGTGGATTCACAGCTGAATTCTATCAGACATTCAAAGAAGAAATGGTACCAATCGGCTGGCTGCGGGGGCTCATGCCTGTAATCCCAACACTTTGGGAGGCCGAGGCAAGCGGATCACGAGGTCAGGAGTTGAGACTAGCCTGGCCAGCATGGTGAAACCCCATCTCTACTAAAAATACAAAAAATTAGGCAGGACGTGGTGGCTCAGGCCTGTAATCCCAGCACTTTGGGAGGCTGAGGTGGGCGGCCAACATGGTGAAAGTCCGTCTCTAAAATACAAAAACTTAGCTGGGCATGGTGGCACACCCCTGTGGTCCTGCCTACTCGAGAGGCTGAGGCAGGAGAATTGCTTGAATCCAGTAGGTGGAGGTTGCAGGAAGCTGAGATCACGCCACTGCACTCCAGTTTGGGTGACAGAGCAAGACTCCGTCTCAAAAAATAAAAATAAAAAATAAAAAAAGAAATGGTACCAATCTTACTGAAACGATTTCAAAAAATAAAGAAAGAGGGAATCCTCTCTACATCATTCTTTATGCCAGTATCACCCTAATACCAAAACCAGGGAAGGACATAACAAAAAAAGAAAACTACAGACCAGACATAACAAAAAAAGAAAATTACAGACAGAGAGGAAAGCAGTAATTCACAAAAGAAATACTTGCCGTTCTTTTATTTCACTGATATTCTATTTTGGTAACTCATAAAATTTAAAATGTAGTTTTCCTTAAGTCTTTAGGCTTAGTTTACAATCTTACTTTTTGTTAAAATAAAAATAAGATCATCACTTTCACTGTTCTTTGATTAATATTCAGTTAATTCATAAATTTGACAGAATAATTTTACCCAACATTAAACACTCTATATATAACTAAGGAAAAAACTTTATAATTTATACTTGTTTTCTCAGACATATCAAGCACCTAACAAGTTAGACTTACAAATTTGACAAAAGATATCTTCTTAACCTCTGCTAACATGTGAATGTTTTTGTCCCCCTGCCTCCAAATTCCTATGTTGAGGCCCTAATGTGGTGGTATTTGAAGGTAGGGCCTTTGGAAAGTAATTAGGTCATGAGGGTCTAGCCACTATGATGGAATTAGTGTCTTTATATGAATAGGGAGAGAACTAGCACTCTGGGCCATGTGAGAATACAGCAAGAAGGTTGCTGTCCACAAGCTAGGAGTTGGTCCTCACCAGATACTAGATTTGCCACGGCCTTCATTTTGTAATTCCCAGCCTCCAGAACTATAAGAAACAATGTTTATTGTTTAAGTAACTGAGTCTATGATATTTTTGACATGGTAGCCTGAGCTAAGACAGCCTCCTAAAAATAAAAAACCTATTTTAATTTTTATTACATCAAGATGATGTGTTTGGCCTATGAAATTATTTTCAACATTTCAAACATCTTAAAAAATTAACAATTAAAGAATATATGTAGAGCAGCACGATCATTATAAAATCTGTTCAAGTTCATTTTCCAACGAAGAGAACTGAGTAAAGAATTTGGCTCCATCATATAGCAAAGGAAAGTGAAGAACTTTTCCAGGTCCTGGGGTTCTAATTCTCTTTGACTGTAACTATCACAGAACATACTGCATTAAAGTCTATTGTATACTACTGAAATCTTGTTCAGGCTACAATTTCCTGAACAATTCTTAACTGTTTCACTCATTTTGAAGATGTGGGGAATTTTTTTTGAAATGACAGTAAGCTCAATGAAATTTATTTACCAAAAATATGATAGAATGTCCCCTTAGGCAAGAATTTAGGACAAGGAAGAAAAAAGTTCCTCTCTATTGTTTGCTTGTGAAACAATATCTAAGCTACGTCATTAATTCTGGACACTACACTTTAGCTGGGACATTGACACACTAGAGTATATTTTGAGATCATCATGGTGATGAAGGAACCTGAAGCCATGTCACGTGAGGCAGGGGTTAAAAAGAAAATAGGGAATGAGTAAAACGCCTCCAAAGAGCATCATGTAGAAAATTTTTTGTTATGTTTTACCAAACCAGAATCAGGATCAAGGTGAAGGTTACACAAACCCAGATTTCAATCAGGGAGATACTGTGGAAAGAAACTCATACCTGAAAGCAGGAGATTTAGGTCCTAGGCTACTTTATTACTCGCCATGGGGTCTGGGGGGCAAGTTGTTTAAACTCTGGAACCCAGTGCTGCCTGTCCAACAGAACTTTTCTGCATGATAGAAATGTTCTACATCTTAGCTGTCCAATATAGTAGTTACTAGCTACAGGTTCGGCATTTGAAATGCAGCTAGTTTGGTTGAGGATCTGAATTTTAAATTAAATTAAATTAAAATTAAAAGAGCCACAAGTAGAATTCTGAAAGATTAGTATGGTGGATAGGAGACAGGACTAGCTTGTAGCTCCCGCTCAGACGGACACAGAAGCGTGTGGAGACTCACATTTTGAACTTTTGCTCCAAGAACTACCACAGGAACATACCTGGAAAGCCAAGAGAATCCACAGACCTTTTGAAGGAACTGGATCACTGCTGCAGGATCCCTGAGACACTGAAAAACTGTGAGTCCGCTTGCTTTCTCAACAGGGAGGCTTGTGGTCTGGGCAAGTTGTCAGCTCTCGTCACCGGCAGCCTGGAAATAGACAGTGCTGTTGTGGGACCTGGTGGAAATGAAACCAGCCTTTAGGACTGCAGGCTGTGGCAGCAGGGTGAGGTCTGTGATTGCTAGTTTTCCCCCACTTCCCTGGTGACCTGTATGACTCAGCAGAGGCAGCCATAATCCCCCTGGTAATATAACTTTATGGACTGGGAACCACACCCCCAATACCCCACAGCAGCAGCAGCAAGCCCCACCCAAGAAGAGGCTGAGCTCAGACATGCCTATCCTTGCCCCTACCTGGTGGTCTTTCTCTACCCTCCCTGGTAGCTAAAGACAAAGGTCATAATCTCTTGGGAGCATGATGGCCCTGCCCACTGCCTGCGAAACCTGAATACTTAAACCAGGTGTCCCTAGGGCAAAGTTTGTATCTTCCCTATAGGACTGCAGCTGATGTGCTCTTGAAAGCGCCACCTCCTGGCTGGAGGCCAACCAACACAAAACCAGGTACACTAAACAAAAACACAACCAAGGACCCTCACAGGGTCCACTTCACTCCCCTACAACCTCCACCAAAGCAAGTGCTGGTATCCATGGCTGCAAGACCTGAAGCTGGATCACATCACAGGACTCTTTGCAGACACTCCCCAGTACCAGCCCGGAGCCTGGGAGCTCTGCAGGGTGGCTAGACCCAGAGGGACAACAACAATCACTACAGTTCAGCATTCAGGAAGCCCCATTCCTAGGGGAAGGGGGAGAACACCATATCAAAGGAGCACACTGTGGGACAAAATATTCTGAACAGCAGCCCTTGAATCTAAGATCTTCCCTCTGACATAGTCTGCCCAAATGAGAAGGATCAGAAAAACAATTCTGGTGATACGACAAAACCAGGTTCTTTAACATTCCCAGAAAATCATACCAGCTCACCAGCAATGGATCCAAAATGAGATGAAATCTCTGAATTGACAGAAAGAGTTTAGAAGGATGATTATTAAGCTAATCAAGGAGGCACCTGAGAAAGGTGAAGTCCCACTTAAAGAAAAAAATAAAACATGATACAGGATATAAAGGAAAATTCTTCAGTGAAATAGCATAAATAAAAAACGATCACAACTTTTGGAAATCAAGGACACACTTAGAGAAATGCAAAATGCACTGGAATGTCTCAGCAATAGAATCAAACAAGCAGAAGAAAGAACTTCAGAGCTTGAAGACAAGGCTTTCAAATTAACCCAATCCATCAAAGACAAAGAAAAAAGAATTTAAAAAAATGAGCAAAGACTCCAAGAAGTTTGGGACTATGTTAAATGTCCAAACTTAAGAATAATTGGTGTTCACAAGGAAGAAGAGAAATCTAAAAGCTTGGAAAATATATTTGAGGGAATAATCAATAAAAATGTCCCTGGCCTTGCTAGAGATCTCGACATCCAAATACAAGAAGCTCAAAGAACACCTGGGAAACTCGTCCCAAAAGATAATTGCCTAGGCACATGGTCACCAGGTTATCTAAAGTCAAGATGAAGGAAAGAATCTTAAGAACTGAGGCAAAAGCATCAGGTAATATAAAGGAAAACCTATCAGATTAACAGCAGATTTCTCATCAGAAACCCTACAAGCTAGAAGGGGCTGGGGTCCCATTTTTAGCCTTCCTAAAAAAAATTATCGGCCAGGCGTGGTGGCTCACGCCTGTAATCCCAGCACTTTGGGAGGCTGAGGTGGGTGGATCATGAGGTCAGGAGTTTGAGACCAGCCTGACCAAGATGGTGAAACCCTGTCTCTACTAAAAATACAAAAATTAGCTGGGCCTGGTGGCATGAGCCTGTAATCCCAGCTACTTGGGAGGCTGAGACAGGATAATCCCTTGAACCCGGGAGGCAGAGGTTGCAGGAGCCAAGCTCATGCCATTGCACTCCAGCCGGGGCAACAGAGTGAGACTCCATCTCAGAAAAAAAAAATTATCAGCCAAGAATTTTGTATGCAGTGAAAGTAAGGCTTCATAAATGAAGGAACGATATAGTCTTTTCCAGATAAACAAATGCTGAGAGAATTCGCTACTACCAAGACAGCACTACAAGAACTGCTAAATGGAACTAAAATCTTGAAACAGATCCTCAGAATACACCAAAATAGAACCTCCTTAAAGAATAAATCTCACAGGACCTATATAACAATAACACAATGAAAAATGACCTAAAGTATTCAAACAACAAATAACACAATGAATAGAATAGTACCTCACATCTCAATACTAACATTGAATATAAATGGCCTAAATGCTCCACTTAAATGATACAGAATGGCAGAATGGATAATAATTCACCAAGTTTCTGCTGTCTTTGAGAGATTCACCTTACACATAGGGACTCACATAAACTGAAGGTAAAGGGGTAGAAAAAGATATTCCATACAAATGGACACCAAAAGCGAGCAGGAATAGCTATTCTTACATTGGACAAAACAAACTTTAAAGCAATAGCAGTTAAAAAAGACCAAGAGGAACACTATACAATGATAAAAGGACTAGTCCAACAGGAAAATATCACAATTCTAAATATGAACGCACCTAACACTGGCGCTTCCAAATTTATAAAACAGTTACTACTAGACCTAAGAAGCGAGATGGATGGCAACACAATATTAGTGGGGGAATTTAATACTCCATTGACAGCCCTAGACAGGTCATTAAGACAGAAAGTCGAAAAAGAAACAATAGACTTAAAGTATACCCTACAACAAACAGAATTAACAGATTTTTACAGAACATTCTACTCAACAACTGCAGAATATACATTCTATTCATCATTACATCGAACATTCTCCAAGATAGACCATATGATAGGCCACAAAATAAGTCTCAGTAAATTTAAGAAAATTGAAATTACATCAAGTACTCTCTCAGACCATAGTGGAATAAAATTGGAAATCAACTCCAAAAGGAACCCTCAAAACCATGCAATAACATGAAAATTCAAGAACCTGCTCCTGAATGAACATTGGGTCAACAATGAAATCAAGATGGAAATTTAAAAATTCTTTGAACTGAACAATAACAGTGACACAACCTATCAAAACCTCTAAGATACAGCAAAAGCAGTGCTAAGAGGAAAGGTCATAGTGTTAAATGCCTATATCAGAAAGTCCGAAAGAGTACAAATAGACAATCTAAGGTCACACCTCATGGAGCTGGAGAAACAAGAACGATCTAAACCCAAACCCAGCAGAAGAAAAGAAATAACCAAGATCGGAGCAGAACTAAATGAAATTAAAACAAACAAACAAAAGTACAAAAGATTAATGAAACAAAAAGCTGGCTCTTTGGAAAGATAAATAAAATTGATAGACCATAGTGAGATTAACCAAGAAAAGAAGAGAGAAGATCCAAATAAGCTCAACTGGAAATGAAATGGGAGATATTACAACTGAAAACACAGAAATACAAAGGATTATTGAGGCCGCTATAAACACCTTTACATGCATAAACTAGAAAACCAAGAGGAGATGGATGGATAAATTTGTGGAAATATACAATCCTTCAAGATTAAACCAGGAAGACATAGAATCTCTGAACAGACCAATAACAAGCAATGAGATTGAAATGGTAATAGAAAAATAACCAGCAAAAAAAAAGTCCAGGAACAGATGGATTCATAACTTAATTCTATCAGATATTCAAAGAAGAAATGGTACCAATCCTATTGACACTATTCCAAAAGATAGAGAGAATCCTCCCTAAATCATTTTATGAAGCCAGTATCACCTGAATACCAAAACCAGGGAAGGACATAACAAAAAAAGAAAACTACGGGCTGATATCCCTGATGAACACAGATGCAAATATCTTCAACAAAATACTAGCTACTTCAATCTAACAGGATATTAAAAAGATAATCCACCATGATCAAGTAGTTTTCATACCAGGGATGCAGGGATGGTTTAACATACATAAATCAATAAATGTAGTACACCACACAAACAAAACTAAAAACAAAAATCACATGGTCATCTCAATAGATGCAGAAAAAGCATTTGACAAAACCAGCATCAAAATCGTCAGCAAAATTGGCATAGAAGGGACATACCTTAAGGTAATAAAAGCCATCTATGACAAACTGACAGTCAACATTATACTGAACAGGGAAAAGTTGAAAGCATTCCCAGTGAGAACTGGAACAAGACAAGGATGCTCACTTTCACCACTTGTACTCAACATAGTACTGGAAGTCCTAGCCAGAGCAATCAGACAAGAGAGAGAAATAAAGAGCACCCAAATCAGTAAAGAGGAAGTCACATTGTCACTGTTTTTGATGATATGATCGTATATCTAGAAATCCCTAAAGATTCATCCAAAAAGCTCCTAGAGCTGGTAAATGAATTCAGCAGGGTTTCAGGATACAAAATTAATGTACACAAATCAGTAGCTCTACTGTACACCAACAATGACCAAGCTGAGAATCAAATCAAGAACTCAGTTCCCTTTACAACACCTGCAAAAAAATTAAATACTTAGGAATAGACCTAACCAAGGATGTGAAAGACCTCTACAAGGAAAACTACAAAACACTGCTGAAAGAAATCATAAGCGACACACACACACACAAAACACATCCCTTGCTCATGGATGGGTACGAGCAATATTGTGAAAATGAACAAACCACCAAAAACAATTTACAGATTCAATGCAATTCCCATCAAAATACCACCATTATCCTTCACAGAGCTAGAAAAAACAATCTTAAAATTCATATGGAGCCAAAACCCACATAGCCGAAGCAAGACGAAGCAAAAAGAACAAACTGGAGGCATCACATTATCCGACTCCAAACTATACTATAAGGCCATAGTCACCAAAGTAGCATGGTACTGGTATAAAAATAGGCACATAGTCCAATGGAACAGAATAGAAAACCCAGAAAGAAAGCCAAATACAGCCAACTGATCTTTCATAAAGCAAACAAAAACACAAAGTGGGGAAAGCACATCCTATTCAACGAATGTTGCTGGAATAATTGGCAACCCACATATAGAAGAATGAAACTGGATCTTCATCTCTCATCTTATACAAAAATCAACTCAAGATGGATCAAGACTTAAATCTAAGACCTGAAACCATAAAGATTCTGGAAGATAACATCAGAAAAACCTTCCAGACATTGGCTTAGGCAAAGACTTCATGAGCAAGAACCCAAAAGCAAATGCAACAAAAGAAAGATAAAGAGATGGGACCTAATTAAACGAAAAAGCTTCAGCACAGCAAAAGAGATAATCAGCAGAGTAAACAGACAACCCACAGAGTGGGAGAAAATTTTCGTAAAGTATGCATCTGACAAAGGACTAATATCCAGAATCTACAAAGAACTCAAACAAATCAGCAAGAAAAAAAAACAACAAACAATCCCATTAAAAAAAGGACATGAATAGACAATTCTCAAAAGAAGATATACAAATGGCCAACAAACATATGGAAAAATGCTCAACATCACTAATTATCAGGGAAATACAAATCAAAACCACAATGCAATACCACCTTACTCCTGCAAGAATGGCCATAATAAAAAAATTAAAAAAAATAGATGTTGGCATGGATGCAATGAAAAGGGAACACTTTTACACTGTTTGTGGGAATGTAAACTAGTACAACGACTATGGAAAACAATATGGAGATTCCTTAAAGAACTAGAAGGAGATCTACTGTTTGATCCAGCAATCCCATTACTAGGTATCTACCCAGAGGAAAATAAGTCATTATACAAAAAAGAAACTTGCACATGCATGTTTATAGCAGCACAATTTACAATTGCAAAAATATGGCACCAGTCAAAATGCCCATCAATCAATGAGTGGATAAAGAAAATGTGGCATATATATACCATGGAATACTATTCAGGCATAAAAAGGAACCAAATAATGGCATTCGCAGCAGCCTGGATGGAATTGGGGACTATTGTTCTAAGTAAAGTAACTCAAGAAGGAAAAACCAAACGTTGCATGTTCTCACTCATATGTGGGAGATAAGTATGAGGACGCAAAGGCATAAGAATGATGATACATTGGACTTGGGGACTCAGGGGAAAGGGTGGGGGATGGTAAGGGATAACAGACAACACATTGGGTACAGTGTACACTGCTCGGGTGATGGGTACACCAAAATCTCAGAAATCACCACTAAAGAACTTATTCATGTAAACAAACACAACCTGTTCTCCAAAAGCGATTGAAATACAAAAATAAATAAACACTCAGAAAAAAATAAAAAAAAATAGCCTCAAGTAACTACTGGCTACAATATTTGAAAGGCACACCTCTAAATCTTAATTTTTTTCCTTTCTAAAATGGGAGTAGGCATGTGCAGTGGCTCACATCTGTAATCCCAGCACTTTGTGAGGCCAAGGTGGAGCCCAAGAGTTCAAGAGCATCCTGACCATCATGGAGAGACTCTTGTCTCTACAAAAAGTAATAATAATAACAAAAAATAGCCAGGTGTGGTGGCACGTGTCTGTGGTCCCAGCTATTTGGGAGGCTGAGGCAGGAGGATGGCTTGAGCCCAGGAGCTTGAGCTGCAGTGAGCCGTGTTCTCATCACTTGCACTCCAGCTGGGGCAACAGAGCAAGACCCTATCTCAAAAATACATACATACATACATACATACATACATACATACATACATACATATAAAATCAGAGTAATAGTTATAATCAAATTCTTGACCAAAGGATCAGATAATACATGTGAACTTTGAAAAACTAAAAAACACTAGTATTACTTTATGTAGATAACTATTTTATTATTGTTTCATACTCAACAATTTCTATCATTTTGAATCAGAGGAAAATGGAATAAGCAACTTGAGAAAACTGAGTTCCCCATATCTGGTAGCGTTTTGAGGCTGTCTGGCAATAAAGAACAAAAATATCCCGGAGAGTTAAGCTAAATCATCCCTCAGTTACCTGCAGAGACTTTCCCTGGGAGGTCCTCTTTGACTCTCTGGACTGAATTAATGGTCCTCTAGGTATAACCATGACACTTTTCACACTGTATTGTAAAAAAAGTGGTCTGTCTGCTCAACTTTACCCAAGAACAGGTGCCTCTGATCCCCGTGTCCTTCAGGTTGTCAACCGCTGGGTACCCAGTATATCCTCAATCTGTATTTGTTGAATAATTCACTTGCACTGTATTCGTGAGGGTATGGTTCTCCCGATAACTTAAGTAACTACTAATCTGTGGGAAACAGAACAGCTCTTTAAGGACGATGTAGATGAATACCGGCTGCTGTAACGGCCCAGTTGGTGCATCTCGGATGCCAGGAGGCCGTCCAGTGCTGATCTTTCTTTTGCCCTTCCCTCCGGCCCCTCCAGTCTGCGGGATATAGAGGACTTCACAGTCACGAGGTCTCGACAGTCCGTGCAGCCGTGGAGACAAGCGGGACACGGAGAGAGAACTACATTTCCCAGCTGACTCTCCTGCGCGCGCCCCTGCCTGCGCGCGGGGGGCGAGTGCACCGGGCGCTCGCTCCCTGCCGAGCGCTTGTCGCCCGCCCGAGCCTTTGCCAGGGGATGAGGTGGGAGGCGCTAGAAACCACTTAGCTACAGCCAACCGCCCAATGCAGCACTCGCTCGCTCCCCCCGCCAGCGGAAGCGCCCGCGGAGCACAATGCAGCACTGAGCCGCGGTGGAGGTTGCAGCGCCACGGCCGCCGCAGCACCGGCCGGGGCTGGGAGGAGGTGCCCGCGGGAACCCCGGGGGCGCGGAGCGAGGGAAACGGACTCGGCGGCCCCGGCATGAGGAGCTGAGCGTCTCGGGCGAGACGGGCTGACGGCAGCACCATGCAGGCGGTAGTGGCTGTGTCCGTGCCCTTCTTGCTGCTCTGCGTCCTGGGGACCTGCCCCCCGGCGCGCTGCGGCCAGGCAGGTAAGTTAGCCGTCCTCTGTGCCTTCGGGCCATACCATTTCCCGGGAATCTTTGGAGCCCTCAGGCGTGTTGAAAAGGGGGCATCCCCATTTCCCGAGTGCGCGGGGAGATTTTTTTTCTTTTTTTTTTTTTAAATTCAGGAGGGTGGTGAGAAGTGGAGCAAAAATATATGTGTGGAGGCGCGCAGATGCACTAGAAGCCTTCGGTCAAAGCCTATTTTTCTCCTTCTGAAGAGGAATGGGGAGAATGGGAAAGGGGTGCCCTGCTTCTGGGCCCCGCTCCTGGATGCTGTCAGATGAGCTGGTCCAAGGCTCTCCGGCTGGTGTCTCTGCGTCCTTCCCAGTTGGGTTCCGAGAGGGAGGGGGCGGTGGGGATTTTCGTAGGGGAGACATAGGACCGCAGGATGGAGGAGTGCGGGTCAGGGTCATTATTTTCGCCTTTTCTCTCCACTCCCTCCTTTTCCCGTTCCTGCCTGGAGGAGACGCCTCACTGATGGAGCTAGAGAAGAGGAAGGAAAACCGCTTCCTGGAGCGCCAGAGCATGGTGCCGCTGCGCCTCATCTACCGCTTGGGCGGCGAAGACGAAAGTCGGCACGACGCGCTCGACACGCGGGTGCGGGGCGACCCCGGTGGCCGGCAGGTGAGAGGCTCTGTCCGGGAGGTGGTCCTCCGTGCCTCCCGGCCCACCCGAGACCCCACGATTGCGCTCGGTTGCCCTGGAGATCCCATGTCTTCTTGGGTGAAATGAGCTCAGTCCCGATGCGAGTCATGCATGGCGCTCCCTGTGCAAAAAAGAAGGGGAAAAGGGTACAAAAAAGAACCAAAATAACCACAGGCCGAGGGCTTTGCCCGAGGGGAGTTGGTGCGGGGTGCCTTCAGCAGTGCGGTGACCTGAGAGAACAGGCGGAGAGCCCTCTGACATCTGTCAAGCAAAAGCCAGGCATGCATAGGGAGAAGGGAGGTAGTATTTGGGCAGGGTTGGAATCATCATTGTTGTTGTTTTACTCCTCAAAGAGACTTCATAAGTGATTTAACCCAAGGTTGACACTAAGAAAAAATTGGAAAAAAACAAGGCTAGACGTTCTTAAGAAACCCAAACTGTAAAAACAAGCTGAACTTTAAGGTTCTATTCGCACACAGTTTGTGGACACCAGCGATATATGCCCATTCACCCCTACCTTCTAGAAAAGGTGTCCTCCTCGCACTTTCTTTATTGGTAGCAGTTCTCTTGGTTTAATTAGGGCTGTGCTGTTTGTTGAGCATTTATAAATTATGTTTTAAAAAATCTAGTTTTTATCACTGTATCTGTATTTAAATCAAGATCACGCATTCACGATATGCCTGAAAATTACTGTGAATTTATTAACAAATTTAAGTAAATACTTCTGGGGCTGTGTATTTTTTTATTTCTACACATCAGCTGATCAGGCAGTTCACCCACCTGTAAGTACATATTAAGGTAGGACTTGTTCATGTACTTGAAAATTTTTGTAAACTTGACCGAAGCAACGGGAAGCCAAACCTTTTCACATGTATAAATACATTCATCAGTGCTTTAAGATATATCTTAATGATGTGATAATTATGCTAACTTATCTGTATGTGTGAAATATGTAAAAATAGAAAATATTACTTAAATCTGTATTTGTAGCCAAATAGTTGGTACTGTTAACATTTTGTTAATAGAAGGTGGGAAATTAGCTTAAAGGACTACATAATATCCATCAAAGATTATTTTAGTAGAAAATCCCGATATGTTAAGCTTTTAATGAAGGATTCTTTTATGTGAATTAATGTTTGGTAAATGCCTATTTTCCTTTTCCATTTTGACTTGTTTCAGTGGTAAAACTGAAGAAGCAGGGGCCATAGTTTCCCTATGTCATCGTATTTTTCAATTCATTAAGATTATTTCTGTGGAAGAATATTTTCACACCTATTTGCAACCTTCTATTATAAAAAATTTCAAACGCAAAAGAGTAGGATAAGTTAATGAACCCCCAGCTCCGAGAATTAGCAACTCATGGCCAATCTTGTTTTGTCTATACCCTACCTATTTTTTTTCTATTTTCTTTCCCTCTCTGTATTGTATTGAAGCAAATCATATCATTTCATTCATAAAAATTATAGGAATGTACCACTAAACGGTAAGGATTCTTTTAAAAATGCAACCATGTTATTGTATTTTCAAAAATTAGCAGTAATTTCTTACTACTATCAAATATCCTGTTTTTCAAATTTCCAGTTCTCGTAAATATGTATGTATATATGTATATGTATGTGTGTGAATGTTTATATGTGTGTGTGTGTGTATATATATATATATAGAGAGAGAGAGAGTATATATTTAGAGTATATATTTAAGTAAGTTTGTCTGGACTAGGACCCAGATAATGTCTGTAGATTGCAATTAGTTTATTTATTTATTTTTTGTGACAGGGTCTCTCTCTGTCACCCAGACAGGAGTGCAGTGGCACTATTATGGCTCACAGCAGCCTTGACCTCTTGGGCCCCAGTGATCCTTCCACCTCAGCTTCCTGAGAAGCTTGGATTACAGGCATGTGCCGCCTTATCTGGCTAATTAAAAGTTTGTTTTTGTAAAGATGAGATTTCACCATGTTGCGCAGGCTGGCCTTGAACTCCTGGGCTCAAACCATCTGTTGGCCTCGCCCTCCCAAAAGGCTGGGATTACAGGTGTGAGTTGTGGGGCCTAGCCTGTTTTTTTGTTTTCTAAAAGCTCTTTTAATGTATGGTTCTTTCCCCTCATTTTCTCTTTTTTTACCCTTGCGATTTTTTCAGTGAAGACATAGAGTCTTTCATCTTGTAGAGTTTCTCAGAGTCAAGATTTTGCTGTTGTAGCCAGTGCTTCAAAACAATTCACAAAGACTTTCTAGGAGAGGAAGAGAGACTGAGGGAAGTAGAGATACAGAAAAAGAAAATAATAGGATTGAACCTGGAAACTCACAGAATCTCTGACTCATGCTGGAAATGTCTTCGGGTACCTCTTGCCTTTTCTGTGTTGGTGAAAGACCACCACTTTTGAAAAGTGGAGGAGGTCAGTCCTCCTTTTCTCCCCATTTATGGAGCACCACTTGTGCAGTTTTTTGATTCACAGGACTCTTGACTTGGGGTGGAAAGCTATTTTGGGCTCATAGAGCTTCTACTCCCTATAGCGATAAACGTCACAATAGAGAAGAATGACTGGTTTTTGGTGAAGTATGAATGAATTGGTAAGATTTAGGTTTAACAGTATGAATAGATTATTTATTCAAGTCAGAAATGAAAGCAATGATACCATCTTATAGTAATTATTACAAAACGTTATCCCAGTGCCTGGCACATAGTATGGTACACATAGTACATGTTGATGTCTGTATCACTTGGGAGCCACTGCAGTTTACCATGCTGCTTAAACTACAGGTGGAAATCATTGATAACTAGGACCAAATCTGACAAAATTTTAAAGACCTATTTATCTTAGGCCAACTTTTCCTACAGTTAGGAAACAGAGGAGTTTTCTTGCACTACTGGCATTTCTAGTTTCCCTAAGAGTAATCATTGGATCGAAAAACATAAGTTGATTTTTTATGGCCCTTGTTATTTGTATAATACTTAAATAATCTAATTTATGGCATTTTAATTTTAGATACCCATAGATTTTTTTTTTTTTTTTTTTGAGATGGTGTCTTGCTCTGTCACCCAGCGTGGAGTGCAATGGCGTGATCTCAGCTCATTGCAACCTCCACCTCCTAGGTTCAAGCAATACTCCTGTCTCAGCCTCCTGAATAACTGGGATTACAGGCGCCCGCCACCATGCCCAGCTAATTTTTGTATTCTTAGTAGAGACGGGGTTTCACCATTTTGGCCAGGCTGGTCTAGAACTCCTGACCTCGGGTGATCCTCCCACCTCGGCCACCCGAAGTGCTGGGATTACAGACATGAGCCACCATGCCTGGCCACCCATAGATATTTTTATCAACTTCCTTTCTACTTCATAAATAAAATCAGGGTGATTTTCTGTGAACTCAAAAAGCTTATATACATTTGTTGATTTGTTTCTTTAAAAGCCATTTATTTATTTTTATTTTTATCTTTTTTCTTTTGAGATGGAGTCTCACTCTCTTGCCCAGGCTGGAGGATAGTGGCACAATCTCGACTCATTGCAAGGTCCACGTCCCTGGTTCAAGCGATTCTCCTGCCTCAGCCTCCCGAGTAGCTGGGACTACAGGCGTGTGCCACCACACCTGGCTAATTTTTTATATTTTTAGTAGAGACAGGGTTTCACCATGTTAGCCAGGATGGTCTCAATCTCCTGACCTTGTGATCCGCCCGCCTTGGCATCCCAAAGTGCTGGGATTACAGGCGTGAGCCACCACGGCCAGCCTAAAAGGCATTTATTTACTTGTGCTCCTACTCTGTACCAATTTTTATGCAAGACCATGGGCATTTAGAGATAAAAGACACAGTTTTCCTTTAAGGAATTCTTAAAGATGTGGAAAATGAGTGGGTGAATAAACAGTTATACTTTGCCTTGTGATTTTCTGGAGGTGATCACAGAGGCCGGTGGAGGCAGAGAAGGCTAGTACTTAACCCAGGGGAGCAGTCAGGGTGGGCTCTCTGGGGAAGCCGTGTTTCAAGGGTGAGTTTGGAATTGCTTCATTAAAAGGAAGGGCGAGCATATCCAACCAAAGAGGCAGTAAGTACATAGGTACATGGGAATTAGGATATGTTTTTGTTAATTGCAAATAGTAAAGATTTCAGGGACAGATAAGATAAAACAGGAAAGCAAAGACTAGATGCTGTGGCACTTTCATGACTTACTGAGGAATTTGGAATTTGTCTTGAAGGCAGTCAAAGGATTTCAGTTAGGCGAGTTAACTGACCAGATTCATGTTATTGTCAGATAATCCTAATTGTTAGAATGAATAATTTTAATTTCAAAGAGCATGTGACTGTAGCTGTGTACTTTAGTTCACTAGTAAATGTTCACATAATCTTAAGATTCATAAGACCTTAGTAAATATACTGAAAATAGCTATAAATGAGTTAAAATTTATAATGCACTTACAACAATGCTGGGCATAGAGTAAGCACTATATGAGTCTTTGTTAAATAACATTAACTCCCTCAGGCTGCTTGAGTACTATTTAGATATTTTATGACATCACTTGAATGCAAAATGGTGCCTTAATTACCTGAGTTTAACATAGTCCCAGAAGTATGTTATAAATTACTCAAATTTATATTTAACTAAGTGGAATCAAATAGTCCTAGAGACAGAAGAGACTTTATAGGTTATCTAACCTAATTCAGGAATTACTTTTCACTTGGTAAGAGCAAGCCATTGGCTGGGCACGGTGGCCCATGCCTGTAATCCCAGCACTTTGGGAGGCCGAGATAGGTGGATCATTTGATGTCAGGATTCGAGACCACCCTGGTCGATATGGTGAAACCCTGCCTCTACTAAGGGTACAAAAATTAGCCCGGTGTGGTGGTGGGCACCTGCAGTCCTGAGGCTGAGGCATGAGAATCGCTTGAACCTGGGAGGCGGAGGTTGCAGTGAGCAGAGATGGTGCCACTGCACTCCAGCCTGGGCGACAGACCAAGTCTTCATCTCAAAAAAAAAAAAAAGCCATTCACCAAGATGGATATGCTGATTACCCTGATCTGATCAGTATGCATTGTATGCATCAAAACATCACTATGTACCCAATAAATATGTACAGTTATTATATGTCAGTTTTTTAAAAGGTTAAAAAGAGTATGGAAATCAGCAATGTATTACTTAGTGTTTCAGAAAGCTTCCAAGAACTACAGTGATATAAACCACCTTAATTTTACTCTTAATGTGTCCTTGTTTCAATTTTCATCCCTAAATTGGGACAGAAAAATTTTAGAAGAAATTTTCATTGTAGTTCTGTTTAAATGCTGACAATTTGATTGGTTTTAAATAGTAATTCTGTTGATATAAGTACGTATTGTAAATGATTTCTTTACTGTATGGTTACTTGAATGCATATACTTTATTTTTATCACAAGTGGGAGGATCAGCCCACTACTGAAAGCTTATTATGCCACAAAGTCCTAGAAATGGTAGTCAAAGTAATTATATTTGATTGTGGGTAGCCTTGCTATCTTCAAAGTTGTTTACCTAGTCTAAAGTAATTTCATTCCTGGAAAATAGCATTCAGGCCTAGAATATTCAAAATATTGAGAGCCTTTCTTCTGTCTTGAAATTATTTGTGCTGAAAGAATTGTATGTTTGCAGGTGAAAGGATAAAACTTATACTTTTACCTGGACTTCTGCGTAGGCAAGGTATCACCTACTGAGTCTTACTGATGGTTTGATACTACTCATTGTTTGATACACATAATTGCTATTTTTTGAATAAGCACCTTAATGATTCTTTTTTGTCAACTAAGCATCACAGATTTATATCAAGGTTGTTATTTTGTGGTTTATTTTGTTGTGTTTTCACCCCATGCATTTTTAATACTTTGTTTTTTACCCAGTGATTATATATTTCTACAAGGAGCAAAATTTCTTTTTGTTGGAAGCCTTTGTTGTCAATGAATAGATGGGCTACTTTTTTTCCTCTGGCTCTTTCCCTAGGAAGTGTTATAGCTTCCCAAGTAGCAAAGTGCCAAGGACATAGATCTACAGTTTGTCATAGTTTTGATAACCAATAACAAATGGGAAAAATGCCAAATGGCAGCAAGATGGCAAGCAGTAGGTGTGCTCCATTTTTATAGATGTACTTATACATATGCCTGTGCATGGATGAGCTGTACTTTGCATTGTGCTGTTTCATTGACGAGCACTGAGTCAGCTTGATGGTAAATTGTCTGCAGTACTGCTTCCCTGGCGGAAAATGGCTCCTAGGAATTACAACTTTGGAAGTATTTTGCAAGGGTAGCACAAACATCTTTTTTTTTTTAATACTGTGCATTTGTTAAAGTAAGTGGCTCAATATTGATAAAGTTTTGCCACCAATCAGAACTTTGTTCTACTGCTATAAATAGGAGGCATTTCACAATGAATTTTTATTCTCCTACCAACCATCTTCTTTTCCAATTAAATTGTAAAAAAAAGTAAAATTCAGAATTGTAGGAGTTTCCCTTAGTCTTGTTTTTACACTATGAAATCCCAATTTGTATATATATGTATTTTTGGTATCTTTAAAATTCTACCTAATGAGGTTATGGTGCACAGAAGGAATCACTTCTGTACAGCTACACATAGGAAACTAACTATGAATGACTCTAAGAGCTTATAGGTTGATAAAAAATGTTCCTATTTTTATTTGCTTTCTCATATTGCAAAGAATGCCAAGAGTTCTCCTGTCATTTTTAACACATAGAGTCCCTTAGAAGAACTTGGAGAGAGGCCTGCTTTTTTCTCACAACACACTGAGAACAGGAATCTGTAAGGTCAGTAGTATTCCCTAACTCCAGTGGGGCTAATTAGATAGGGCCATATTTATCATTAAGTAGCATGGATAAGCCCCAAAGGGAAAGAAGATAGATGTTCATAAAAGTGGGGCTGGGGGATGGAGCAGAAGAAAAGGTAGAGTCCTTGAGGGGAATGGTGAGAAGGTAGAAGGAAAAGGAAATGATAAAAAGAGAAAAATACTTTTAATAGTGTCACTATATATGTTATATACTAAAATAGTTAAATATATGGTAACTTACATGGCTACCTTTTATGTGCCAAATGGTCTTCTGAATACTTGATGCACGTTAATTCATTGCGTCCTCACAAAAATCATGTGTGACAGGTAATACTTATCTGTAAAGTCACAAAGCTGATAGGGGATTTGAACCTAGGCACTTCAGCTCCACCGCACTGCCTATGTGCTTAACTACTACTCTAGACTGGTCTTATGGAAGGGGGCTGCCAACGATTCTTTAGATGCCATTCAATGTCGCTGGAGTCAGATTTCTTACATTTACCCCATTGGAACTATATATGACTTTTAGTGCCTGAAAAATATATACATTTTAAAGTTAGAAAATAGTGAAGAAGCTTGCAGAGCACAACAGGAATGTTTCATTTTTATTATCTTGAAAATGAAAATGGAATTTGTGAGAATATCTGACATTTAAATGGTGAAAAACACCTCTTGAAGGATGCGTGTCCTATTTGTTTGTAGATACGTACACTGTCTGTTACACTTATTCATTGTAAGTCACATATTAGTATTCAGCAATCAACACCAAAATTGTATATGCTTTTTTGTGGTCAAAGTTTCATAGGTAGAAACATTAATTGCTAAACAGGGATCCATATTCATATATTTTTCTCCAAAAGAAAAGATACAAAATATCTTTTATGCCTTCATAGAACTAGCAGTACCAGAGTCCCAAACGTGATATCATTCAGGTAAAAGAGATATGTAATCAATAATAACAAAAAATGATAGCTTCTGAGAACATGTAGTTGAATGTGTTTACTTTGATAATAAAAGTACTTGCAAGCAAACATTGGGGGAAATAGTTGAGAAAATGAGGATTAGTATTTATTAACTTACATAAATATAAACATTTATAATATATAAGTATAAATATATAATATATACAAAATATAAATAATATATAACTTTTTTTGTCATGTACCAGGCATTGTATTGAGTGATTTACATGCATTATCTCTTATTATGAGGTAGATACTGTTATACCCATTTGAAGATGAGGAAACTGAAGTTAATTAACCTGCCTAAGGTTATACAGGTAATAAGTGGTAGAAGTGGGAATAGGATTCTCAAAATGTTAGACATCAACATAAAATAATCTTTTATAATCTTTACTACTTATTTGACATGTGGTTTCCCATTTATCTCCGTGTTGGAACATACCTAACATTATTTCTTGGTCTTGCCCAGGTCTCCTCCCTAGCTAACTTGCAGTTATTTTACATATAATTAAAATAGAGTACAACATGCTGTATTTTTTAAAATAGAAATATTTTATATAAAAATGATTTTAGACTTCTGGCTATCCCTTACTTTTGATTTTATCGTTAGAGTTCCTTTTAAAATAGAAGTTTGTTTTGTTTCCCCCAGGACGGACTGTTCTCTGTAACTTGATTTTGAAAATAAAATTGAAAATGTTGTACCATGATCCAGAAATATCAGCAGTTCTAACTGGAAAGGGAAGGAATAAAGAACATAAATCATTCTCCCCTACCCCTAAATATGCTTGTTACTTGCGTTGAAGAGATTTTCAGAATCGTGTCAGCAAGGTTAAATGAACATTTTTCTTCTCCTTTTTAAAATTTAATTTTGTACTAGGGGATTTTAGCACTTAGCAATAATTGCCCTTTTGTTGTGTTTTTTTGTCTCAAGTAAAGATTGTTAGATAACTCTTTGAAGATGAGAAATCGATAGTGCTTTTCTGCAGATAGGCCTTGAGAGCTCACATTTTGCAAGTGATTTTAAAATTTTCTAGCTGAGGCAGAACTCCTGGTTGAGTTTTGTGAGACCACTTATTCTGCTTCACACTGCCCCATGTCTCTAGCTTTTACCTCTAGTTGGTCAATTTCTGTTCTGTTTTTTTTTTTTTTTCAATTTGCCTTTTAAGTAGATTTGTTTCAGAGGAATTGCCTTCATTTCCTCCACTAGTGAGGTTAGGGGATTTGAACCTAGGCACTTCAAGGTTAGGATGAGGTTAGGATGTTGGGGGTCAGGCTGGTACACACAATTTGCTGGCACAAACAATTTGGTCATAGCTCAAGCTTTTTTCTCTATGTGGTTTTTCTTTCTTTGGATTAAACAGCACGATGCTACAGCAAGAGCTGCCACTTGACAGAACCTGGTTCTGCAGATTTCTTTGATTTCCCTAGTGGATTTTTAATGCCTTTGGGATATCCTGTTAGTGGTCTGTTGAGGAACTCAGCTGTGACTCCTCAGCAGGCTTAAGTGGCAGTTGAGGTTACACATAGCTTGGTGGTATTAATCTAAAGTAGGCTGGAGAGGGAGCGAGGCAAGCAGTTACCTGAGGAATGATCTAGGATCATCAGATATGGTCAGGAATACGCTGTAGGTAAAAGGGTGGTGGCAGGTGAGGCTCAGGGAAATCAGAGAGCAAATTATCAAGAGAAGATACTAGGCTGGTCATGTCAGTATCCTTCTGGCTGAACTAGAAAGAGCTACCTCAAAGAGTCTGAAGCACTTTCCGAGTTTCTGGCTCCACCCTTGATCTGGGTCTTAGGTCTTTAAAGGGAAACTTGTGTTTTTTTTTCTTTTTTCTTTTTTCTTTTTTTTTTTAGTCAGTCTTGTTCTCATCCACACATGAGCTTTAAGTGTTCGGTTCCTCCTTCTTCCTTCTTCTTCTCCCTTCCTATTCTATGAGTGTGTGTGTTTTTCTTTTTTCTTTTTTAAAATTATTTCTTCCTCCTCTTTCTTTACCTTCTTGTCTTTCACCTCCTCTTTCTTCTTCTTCTTGGTTGGTCTTTGTAAACGTCTGCAGGCTAGTGAGAGAATGCTTTAAGGGGCTTCACACTTCTCCCTATTTTACAGTTTAGACACTGTGCCTTACGTGGATCAGGAGATGAGACCCAGTTAAATATTGATTTCCTAATTTATGCAGGAGTTTTTCATACTCTAAAAAATCAGTTTGTACAAAATGAGCAACATCTTATTTTGAATAGCATGTGGTATGTGTTAAATAAATGTATGTTGTGTAAATGAAGAGTCCCTAAGTTAGAATTTGGAAAATTTGTTCTTACTGAGATAGATAATTTTGGTGTCAGTCATGGTTTGCCATAGATTGCGAATTTTCAAGGTTGGTATTAGCTGCAGCTTACAAATAGGAATGCTTTCATGTGCCTTCCAGAAAAACTTGAAGTAAGTGTTTGATAAGGATGGGATTTTGAAAAACATATATTTACAAATTTACCAGTATGCTGAAGAATGAAGCCAATTATTTCTCTTCTTTTTTTTTTTTTTTTTTTTTTTTTTTTTTTTTTTTTTTTTGAGACGGAGTCTCACTCTGTCGTCAGGCTGGAGTACAGTGGCACGATCTCAGCTCACTGCAACCTCCACCCTCTGAGTTCAAGCGATTCTCCTGCCTCAGCCTCCTGAGTAGCTGGGATTACAGGCGCCTGCCACTGCACCCGGCTAATTTTTTGTATTTTTAGTAGAGACGGGGTTTCACCTTCTTGGCCAGGCTGGTCTTGTACTCCTGACCGCGTGATCCACCCGCCTCGGCCTCCCAAAGTGCTAGGATTATAGGCGTGAAACACGGCGCCTGGCTGAAGCCATTATTTCTCAGGAAGAACTTTATTGACTTTGGTAGAAACCTTAGCATCATCAAAGATGATGAAAGTTTTGGATATATATCCAGTAATAAACTGCTGGATTGAATGGTAGTTCTGTTGTAAGTTCTTTGAGAAATTTCCAAATTGCTTTCCACAGTGGCTGAAGAAGTTCATTCCGACCAAGAGTGTATAAGTGTTCCCTTTTCTCCTTACCCTCATCAGCATCTGTTTTTTTGACTTTTTAGTAATAGCCATTCTGACTGATGTGAGATGATCTCATTGTGGTTTTGATTTGCATTTCTCTGATGATTAGTGATGTTGAGCATTTTTTTTTACTTGTTTGTTGGCTGCTTGTATGTCTGCTTTTGAGGAGTGTCTATGTCTTTTGCCCATGTTTTAATGGGATTATTTATTTTTTGCTTGTTGAATTAAGTTCCTTATAGATTCTGGATATTACACTTTTGTTGGATGCATAGTTTGCTAATATTTTGTTGAATTCTGTAAGTTATCTGTTTACTCTGTTGATAGTTTCTTTTGCTGTGCAGAAGCTCTTGAGATTAATTATGTCCTACTTGACAATTTTGTTTTTGTTGCAATTGCTTTGAGGACTTGGTCATAAGTTCTTCCTCAAGGCTGATTTCCAGAATGGTGTTCTCTAGATATTCTTCTAAGATTCTTATAGTTTGAAGCATCTTGAGTTAATTTTTATATATGGTGAAAGTTAGGGGTCCAGTTTCATTCTCCCGCATATAACTAGCCAGCTATCCCAGCACTGTTTACTGAAGAGGGAGTTCTTTCCCCATGGCTTATTTTTGTCCACTTTGTTGAAGATCAGATGGCTGGAGGTATGCAGCTTTGTTTCTGGGCTCTCTATTGTGTTCCACTGGTCTATGTATAGCCAAAAGAAAATAAATCATTCTACCAAAAAGACACATGCACTCATGTTCATTGCACTATTCACAACAGCAAAGTCAGGGAATCAACCTAGGTGCTCATTCATGGTGGACTGGATAAAGAAAATGTGGTACATATATACCATGGAATACTATGCAGCCTTAAAAATAATGATATTATATCCTTTGCAGCCACATGGATGTGGCGGGAGGCCATTATATATATATATATATTTTTTTGCATCTGAGTCTGTGATTTTGTTTATTCAGCATTACTGATTACTTCTTTGAACCAGACCTTAGGACATTTCAAGGCTATAGTCAAAAGAAACTGCTTCACTTTATGGGTTTTTTTTTTTTTCTGTACGGTAAGTAAGTATTTATAGTTGTAAACATATTTTTGCTTCCTCTGAAATATTAAATTGAATTTATATAAATAGCTTTACTATTTTTGTCAATCCAGCCAATATTTCAAAATAACAAACAGAAACATGAAAGGGTAAGCCTACTAGAATATACAGTAGTGGAGGTGTAGAAATGTATGTCTGCAGAATTTAGGGTACTATGGGGATGTCCTGGGCTTGGTTCTCTGCTCTGTCTTCCATTCATGTTCTCTCTGTAAGAAAAATCATGTACTTTCATGGTTTTAAGTAGCAAAAAGCGTGATTACTCTCAAATTTGTAACTCTGTTTCTGACATCTACTGAGCTCCAGATTTTAGTTGTCTATGCTATACCTCCAATTGGATACTGATTGATGTCATAGAACTTTTTTTTTTTTCTTTTTCTTTTTTTTTTTTATTATACTTTAGGTTTTAGGGTACATGTGCACAATGTGCAGGTTTGTTACATATGTATCCATGTGGGGAGGCCATTATATTAAGTGAATTAATACAGGAACAGAAAACCAAATACTGTATATTCTCACATATAAGTGGGAGCTAAACATTGTATACTCATGGACATCAAAATGGCAATGGTAGATACTGGGGACTAAGAGAGAGGAAGGGAAGGAGAGGGGCAAGGGTTGAAAAACTAACTGCTGGGTACTATGCTCAGCATCTGTGTGATAGTATCATTCATATCCCAAATCTCAGCATCACTCAATATACCAATGTAACAAACCTGCACACGTATCCCTTGAATCTAAAATAAAAGTTGAAATTATAAAAAAAAGATTATGAAAGCTTTGATTCAGGACTACAAAAATGTTCTCACTTTTTATGATCCTGTATAGTTGGTTTAGCTATAAATAGTACATAGCTTTTTCTGAATTATTTCCTCGTGAAAGTACCTTCTAACTTGGACAGATATTGATTGATAAGAAGATAGGGGAAATTCAAGAAGTGTTCATTGCTGTCACCAAAGGTGAAGCCATTCTGGCTAGGTAAGTGACTAGAGGTAAGACTATTTCAAACCACAGTGTATAACAGTTTTCGTTGACTCTCAGAATCCTCTAAAGTAAAAAAAAAAAAAAAATAAAGTGGTGGGGAGAGGATATTGGTGAGGAGATACTAAGAATTTTCACTTAACTTAATTTCTGAGACAAGTTAGGCATGATGTTCTTATAGTTCTTAATAATCTTGAATAGACAATGTTCTCTCATAGTTAATGAGAGAAAAGTACTATTTATTCATAATCAATTTAATATGAAATATACTTGTGGTCTTTGATGAGTGTTTTGGGCGTTTTCTTAAGTGTTCTGATTATGAAATGATGAACTTTGCAGTTATTGTAGGGTTATGGAATAAAAATTAGTTTAATTACATGCAATAACATGGAATGAAGGCATGGACCCTCATCTTCATTTGTATTTCTTTCCGTCGTTGAGCACAGACAGAGCCTTGTACATAACAAGTGCTCAACAAGCAAATGTTGACTGAATGAAATTGTTGATGCCATGACTTATAGAGGGCCCTGTTTCTTCATTAATGCTCCCATACCCCCATCATTACATCAGGTTTTCCCTGAACAATTGTTTCTTTTCTTTTTTCTTCTTCTCTTTCTTTCATCATCCCTCAGTATAGGCTCTGTCACTTTCCTGCAGCCTTTTTCCATTTCGCTGTGTACATAGCCTTGCTCTTTTCTCATTTGGTATGACCCTTGGTTTATTTTGTATTTCCCCCCACTCTATTTCTGTCAAGCGTCTCTTTCTCTAAGCAACTAAAGTAAAAACAAGTCTCTGAAAGGTTATTTACATTCAGTGTTGGGAACCATCCCTGTAGCACATTGCTGGACTTATTTTGGGATTTAGAAAATGTGTTATAATTCAACACGCTTTCCATTTTACTACTTACTTGTAAACCTATATTTTGTGAGGTTTTTCTTTTTTTCCATTCGTTTATTTCTGCTGTGCCCCTTGAATTGCTCCTCATTCATTCTCCTCTGTGGATGTGGATTTTAGTGTCCCTTCTGCCCTTTATTGCTGGAATAATCTCCTTCCTAAAATCATTTTCCTAGTTCTCATTGCTCATAATCCCCTGGATTTAAGCTTTAAATTATATGCTTAGTTTACCCTCTACATTTGCTGATCATGTCATTTCTCAAAGTCTTTGACAGTAATCCATTGCTACAGGATAGGGATCCATTGCTACATTGCTACAGGATTCATATTCAGTATAAAGGAACGACCAGGCATTTTTAAAGGTATCCTAAAAGTAAAACTTGCCTCATAGGCTTGGCATAAAGTTGTGCATGCGTATGTGTCCATTAAGGAGGGGATTGGGGCGCCGATAACTTGGGTGTTAGTAGAAGGTGTTCTTATGAAACAGATTGTAATGTTGGACTCACAATTGGTTATTCATATTCACTATTGTTTGTGCACTGCTTGGCACTGTGCCTGACACACAGTTGGTGCTCAGTAAATATTTATGGTTTTGTTTCAATTTTCTGTCACCAAAAATGCAGGAAAAAAGTTCTGTGACCATTTGTTAGTGATTGTATGTACTTTTGAGATAGTTCCAGGAGTTACAATATTTACTTTCTCTGGATTATTTAATGCTTTGGTTGGGATGGCATGGAGAGGATTGTGGACCTCATTCTACTTTTATGGCTAAAGCCCTAAATTCTTTCTTCGTCTTCCTGCACATATACCCCTCCTGGCCCAGCAGAGCCAGGGCCTGTGTTAGTATGCCCGGGCTCTCATGGTGAGTGTTTGAATTGAAGTAGCTGTCCCTGTTGCTTCAAATCTGAGTCAGGATTTATTAGGAAAGGCAAGGCCTATTAGGAAAGGCAGGGCCATGATGACGAGGGGAGGGAGACGTCCAAAGAAAATGACAGGAACTTGGACAATGATTGGCATACTGACATTCTACCACATAAAGTCTCCTTGCTGTCTTGAGGCCACTATAATCACTGTGACAAAATCATTCATGTCACTTTATAGCCCTGTCTCTTCCAACAAAAAAATAAATTCAAGCTATTTAACCTTTTTGTGTGACTTTATTCACCAGACTTTGTCATTCGCTGCCTGGAGCTGCATTTTCTTTAAGACAATGATGTATATCTTCTGAGAGAGTGACATCTAGTATTTCTGATGGATTTGAATTCATATGGCATATTCAGCCAAGGATTTCCCTTACTATTTATTTTTAGGGTTTGATTTTTTTAAACTATGGTTTTGAACTAAGGACAACATCCTCTTTTTTTTCCTATAGCTAAGCCCCAGATATTTTGTCTAAAAATTGAAAATAAATTTCTAGTTTTTATCTTAGTTTTATGGACCTATAACCTAATCTAAAATATTCATATTATTTAATATGGATTATGTTAATATAAATTTATATGTAAATATAAAATAGAGATAATAAATATAAGTTTAAACATCTATTATGTAAATTATAACTGATTAATATGTTAATATAAAATATTTATATTCTTTTATAACTTTTTTATTTCTTAGGAAGTGGATGTTACCCATACTCCATGAAATCTTCATGCCTCTAAAAGATCTTCATATATTGGTTTAAATCAGAAAAATATACCAGTAGAGAACAGGCACATTAGTATAATCAGCTTCAAGAATTTATATCTCAGTGTAAATGGAGGCTCTGAAAGTAGCTTTAAGACCAGATGAAAAAATGAGGACTTGTGGTGGAGAGGAGGCCCTACGTTAAAAGATAAAGATCAAATACAGCTGTTGTGACTTTAGCTAACCTAACGTAATCCCAGGAACAAAATAGTTCCTATCTTTCTTACATGTATTTTTATAAGAGGTTTATTGAGATGTAATTTGCACAGCATAGAATTAACCCATTTAAAAATGGTATACAATTGAGAGTTTTTGGTGTATTTAGAGAATTGTGCAGCGATCACCACTGTCAATTTTGAAACATTTTCATCACTTCAAAAAGAAACCTCATGCCCATTTTCCCTAACTGCCTTTCACCCTCAGCCTGAGCACCCACTGATCTACTTTCTGTCTCTACAGATTTACTTACTCTCGAGCTTTCATATGAATGGAATCATACACTATCCAGTCTTTTGTGACTGGCTTTTTTTCACTTATCATAATGTTTTCCAGTTTCATTCATGTTGTAGCATGTATCAGTATTTCGTTCCTGAATAATATTTCATTATCAATCCATTCATTTTGATGAACATTTGAGTTGTTTCCATTCTTTGGCTATTTAAAATAATGGTGCTGTGAATATGTGTGTAAAAAATTTTTGTGTGGACATGTGAAAACACACACACCAAAGTATCATAAAAAATACTTACCCTTATTACATGCAGTGGTATACGTTTCATTCTGTTCTGTTCTATTTCATTTTCTTTAAAACCCTGCCTATGGTGCACTCAAGTGATTTCAGAGTCCTTTCTATGATCTTACCCACAACTTTAAAAACTACCCTACAGGATTCCTCACAGGTAAGCTCAGTACCTGTGAGGCAGCCCTTTGTTTAGACGTCTCTGGCTAAAAAAGTTTTAGAAAGTTGAATCAACATGTGCCTCCTTGTATGTTCTGTCTGTTACTTTTTGTTTTCTTGTAGTTTTCCTGGTAATAATATTAGGGACGTCTGGATGGTTGTGTTACTTATCCCTTAGCTGTTATATGGTATCAGTGAAATTGACCATGTGAGGGTGCTTGTAAAAATTTCTTCAGTTTGTTTAATATAAAAAGCTTAAGTTTTGAAATAATTCAAACATACAAAATGGTAGATAGAATAATGTAATGGACACCCTTGTACTCACCACCCAGAATGAACAAAATTTAGTGTGGTTTGTTTGTTTTGCAAGAAACTAATGTTATAGATTCAGCTGATGCTCTCTTGCCCTTCTGTTTTCCCCTTCCTTCTCAGAGGAAATCATTATCTTGCAATTCGTGTGCATCCTTTCCATCTTTGTTTTCTTTTCTTCTTCTTCTTTTTTTTTTTTTTTTGAGACGGAGTTTCGCTCTTGTTGCCAAAGCTGGAGTGCAGTGGTGCCATCTCGACTCACTGCAGCCTCTGCCTCCCGGGTTCAAGCAATTCTCCTGCCTCTCAGCCTCCTGAGTAGCTGGGATTATAGGCGCGCGCCACCATGCCTGGCTAATTTTTTGTATTTTTAGTAGAAGCGGAGTTTCACCGTGTTAGCCAGGTGGTCTCAAACTCCTGACCTCAGGTGATCCGCCCACCTCGGCCTCCCAAAGGGCTGGGATTACAGGCATGAGCCACCCTGTCCAGTCTGTTTTCATACTTTCATACATACATATATATCCATAACAATTATATTACTGTTTTGTGTGTATTTAAATGTCTATCTTTGATAGCATATCTATCCTTTTACCCCTCCTCAAAATTAAATTTTTTGATCTCTTATGATGATATAGGTAAAATAATTAAATTCATTTCTTTTTATTGCTGCCTGCCTTCCCATTTTATAAACCTATCATTTATTCATTTTCCCATTAATAGTATTTATAGAGTATTTATTATGTTTCGCTGTTGTAAGCAGTATGTACCATTTGACATACACATTTGACATTTGCATGAGTTTCTATGGAGTATATATTTGGAAGTGAAATTGTTGATTCCTAGGGCTTGTACGTTGTCAATTTCCCTGTATATTGCCAAATCAAATAGTGATATAGTAATTTACACTCCACTAGCACTGTATGCGAATTTATGTATAGTCTCCTTTTCATCATTATCTGGAATCATAAGACTTTAAAGTTTTTTTTTTTGAGATGGACCTTCGCTCTTGTTTCCCAGGCTGGAGTGCTGGAGTGCAATGGCGTGATCTCGGCTCACTGCAAACTCTGCCTCCTGGGTTCAAGTGATTCTCTTACCTCAGCCTCCCGAGTAGCTGGGATTACAGGGACGCAACACCATGCCCAGCTAATTTTTGTATTTTTAGTAGAGATGGGGTTTCACCACGTTGGCTAGGATGGTCTCAATCTCTTGACCTCGTGATCCGCCCTCCTCGGCCTCCCAAAGTGCTGGGATTACAAGTGTGAACCACTGTGCCCGGCTGACTTTAAAATTTTTAACAGTATTGTGGGTATGAAGTGGTATCTAGTTATTTTACTTTCCATTTTCCTGATGACTGATGAGATAGAGCACCTTTGGTGATCTATATTTCCTCTTCTGACTGGCCTATTATACGTTCCCCATTTTTCAATTGGAATTTTTGTCTTTTTCTTGTCAATTTTTGGCATTTAAAAATATTCTGGATTATTCTCTATTATCTGTATAGCAAATATTTATTTATTTTTTAGTTTATGGCTTATTTTTCATTCTCATGGTATCTTTGGTTTAACAGATTTAATTTTTTTATGTTATCCTATTTAGATCCTTAATGATTCTTGGTCTGTCTGTGTATTACTTTATCACTGTGGAATTTACTACAGTTTTAGAATATCTTAATTTTTCACAAAATAAATCTCAAATGTAGTTTTCTTTTTAAAAAAGCATTATAGAAAAGTGATTAAATGTTAAAGGACCTAGAATTAGACTCCATGGATTTAAAGCTCACCTCTGCCACTAGCTCACTGTGTGAACTTGGCAAACACTTAACTTCTTTAATCTTGGGTTTTTACACCAATAAAATGTGAATAAGAATAGTACCCAGTTCATATGTTGTGAGGATTAAAAAAGATAGTATACATAAAGCTGTAGCTGGGCGTTTGGCGTATAGTAAGAGCTCAATAAATGTTAGCTCCTTTTTTTTAAGCTCCTATAATTATCATTTCTTGATATAAAACTGATACTCAGTGTCATATATGCAAATCACTGGTTTTCTCTGTTTTCATAAGAGCTGTGATTTGTATCAAATGCTCCAGGACGGTAGAACAATTTGCTCTCTGGTGCTAGTTTTGGATCTAGCTTTGGTCTCACTGCAGGTGTTTCCAAAAACATAGCTACCAGATTAGAGGACAAGATGCTCCGTTTTAATAGTCTGTTTTAATTTCCTTTTTAAAAAACATGTTTTACCTGAAATACTTCAATATGCAAATCAAAAGGAACAGACAGGTGATCTAGAAGAAAGAGAAAGGGCTTCTAAAATTTTATAGATGGTAGCATTTGTTATAAAAAAGTTGAGTCTTCTGTGAAAATTAAGATTGCTTTGCATTTGAAATATATGTATGGCAACAATACTGATTTTTAATATAGTTTTTAAAACAATAGCTTTATTGACATATTCATATACCATAAAATTCACTCTTTTAGAATATACAATTCAGTGGTTTTAAATATAGTTTTAAATAAAAGTTTGTCATTCTGAATTCATTGTTTTTTCCTTTCTGTTTGGAGTCTTCTCTTTTTACTATTGTGCGGTTTTTGGTACCATTGTAGAGTAGTTGTGATCTTAAAATTTTCAGCTTCTTATTAGTCTGGGCCCAGCATTAGATGTAGCCTTCAGATCAATGGAAAGAACTGAAGAACTTCCATGTTCTTGCAGTGGATTCCCATATTTAATAAATATTTTAATACTTATCAATCAACCATGTGTTTCTGAATTTCTAACAGTTTTAAACAGTCTTTCCAAAATCTGTTATTCTGAAGTTAATTGTTTGTGTTATTTCTCTTTTTCAAGAAATAATTAGGTTAGAAGAAGTCCATATGCTTTCATTTTAAGCATCATATGTTCACTGATGAAAGTGTTCAGTGTTCGGGAAGAAAAGAGCTCCAAGTGCAGATAGTATTGTTGCTGCTGGTGGTGGTGTGTGTGTGTGTGTGTGTGTGTGTGTGTGTGTGTGTGTGTGTGTATAGAGTATTCTACATCTCATCTCCATAAGGCCATTGGGTCACCCTTAGTCCTTATATTTCACTTGATAAGAAGAGAAACAGTTATGCTTTTCTCTGAACCTTCTGGCCCTTGTGCAGTTGGGTATTTCAGTTTTGTTAGAGCTATTAATCATGCCTTTTTATAGCTCCTGTTCTCTGCAGTATGTTTTCACTAGAACTAGAGATTCTTGATTTCTCTTTTTATCATCTTATCTTTGAATAATGAGAGAACTGAGGGGATTGGCAAATATTTAATAGACTTTGGTTCTTGTTCCTTTTCTTATAAAGTTTAAACTTGCCAGCTCTGCAATTAAAATTTTTCCATTGGTTCTATTTCAGGTTAAGCCTCAGTAGCTGTGTTGAGTAACACTAATGCAGTTTGTGTGTGTATTGCAATTTCCTGTGATTTGGTTTGTGAACTGACATCCTTTTAACTCACTCCACAAACATTTATTGAGGTCCTACTATGTGGCACTGTTCTGTGCCTTTGGGATACATCAGTGAATAATAAAAAAAAAATTCTTTCTTCTGGGCGTATGTTCTAGCAGATAGACAAAAATATAGTAAATGATGCAATAATACATTATATGGTATGTTCAAAGGTGGTAAGTACTATGGAAAATAAAAAATATAGTATCGTAATGGAGACTGGTAGTTCAGGGGAGTGTAGGGGGCATACGTTGTAATTTCTAGTAGGGTAGTCCGTTAGGCCTCAGAGAAAATGATGTTAGGAAAAGACTTGAAGGATGTGGGGAGTGAGTCATACAGGTATCTTAGGAAAAGCATTATATATAGAGAGAACAACCAGTATGATGACCCCAAGGCCAGAGTGTACCGGTCAAATATGAATAACAAGATGACTACTCCAAAGAACATTGGTCATGGAAGATCTTATTGGAAACTGTTCTGGGAGGAAGTATTTGGAATCATCTACATCTCTGGAGGTATTTTTGGTTTCATCCTGCAGTCTCACAGTATTGGATTATCCCACCAAGGAAGAACATACAGATTTTCAGCATGGTGTCTAAATGCAATCTATTCCCCTCCTCTTCCTATAATCTCACCAAGTAATGCATTTGAATTCTTCTTTGCAAGACAGTATTACTTCCATGCACTTAAATGTAGTTGTATTTTTTTTTTTTTTTTTTTTTTTTTGGAGACGGAGACTCGCTCTGTCGCCCAGGCTGGAGTGCAGTGGCGCAATCTCGGCTCACTGCAAGCTCCGCCTCCCGGGTTCACGCCATTCTCCTGCCTCAGCCTCTCCGAGTAGCTGGGACTACAGGCGCCCGCCACCACGCCCGGCTAATTTTTTTGTAGTTTTAGTAGAGACGAGGTTTCACCGTGGTCTCGATCTCCTGACCTCGTGATCCGCCCGCCTCGGCCTCCCAAAGTGCTGGGATTACAAGTGTGAGCCACCGCTCCCGGCCAAATGTAGTTGTATTTTATGTTTAGTACATGCATGGTTATGAATTACTCCTTTTGCAGGATGTTTTATCTGGTGTGGTTGGCAGATATTTTTAGAAGTAGCCTGCCGTAAAGCTTACTAAGTAGCAGATACTTTCTACTGTGCCTAAGAGACGAGCAGCACACTTCCAAGCTGTCTTTGAACATGTTAATATCTAGTTTCACAAATGGGAGAAATAGGACTAAATTGCATTAAGACAGAGTTTTGTTAGTGATTTAAAAGGAAAAGTAAGATGATTCAGCATTGGAACAGACTATAAATGGGGGTTGAGGAACTGTCTCAAGAACTTATAAAACAGGTTCAACAATCATTTTTCAAAATAGTTTTGTGTAGATGTTTGTTTCCTTACAAGTGAGGGAATGAATCATATAACTCATGGAGGTTCCCTAAAGCTCAAAGTTCCATTCTTCTCCGTCTGCCTTATAGATAATGCTCATGCAAGTCATGTAGCCAAATGACCACCAAACTCACTAACAAATGTCAGATGAATATAATTAACACAGGAACACAGGTCAGAAGTATTTCAGGAGAATTAGTGTAATGCATATACTGTTGAGAGTTACACTCTATAAAACAATGATAGTGCTTGTAATTACTAGAGAACTCACAAGGAAACAGTAAAGTAGTTAAACTATGTGAAAGCAACCTTTATTATGTGAGTCCTGACAACTACTTTTCACTTTTGGCTAATTACAGTTTGCAAAATTACTTTTGTTCATGTTATTGTCAGATTAACAGTTGTCAGGTTTGTTTTAAATTTGTAAGTGAGCACATTCTTTGTGCTAAGCAAGGTGCCAAACACTGGGACTACAGAGGCACTTGGTATGGTGTTGAGAGTGGAAGACGGTATAGCTATAAGCCATGCACCTCAATGAGAGAGGGATAGAGGAATTGTCATCTGGAAGTGACAAGGGAAGCCAAAACAATTCTGATTCCTGAATACAACACGAAATTCTGTTCACACTGCCTATACTTTTTTTAATCATGTGGCAGAATAATATGCCTAGTGTTTATGGAGCTAGAACATTCCGTGGACTTTTTTTTTTGAAGATGGAATCCTGCTGTGTTGCTCAGTCTGGGTCAAACTCCTGGGCTCAAGTGTTCCTCCCACCTCAGCCTCCCCAGTAGCGACAACAACAAGCACCAGCCACTGCACCAGCTCGTTCTGTGCATCTTACATGTATTCAGTCTTCACAGGAATCCTCAGAGGTTGATACTGTTTTTCGCATTTAATAAATAGTGAAACTGAGGCACAGAGAGCTTAAATAATGCCCAGGACCATTCAGTTTAGGAAGGGATGGAGCTAGGATTTGAACATAGGAAATTTGTCTCGAAGATCTGGAGTTTTAACCACTATCCTATGCAACTTTTCATAAGCGACTGCTCACAATTTTAAAACAGAGGGAAAACTCTTGGACAAGGCAATTGATCATGGCATTATATTATTGTCTTGTACGATAATAACATGTCTTTCCAGATAATAAAAATCTGTTGGTAGGGCCGTATCTTCCTCAGAGTCCATTTTGGTTCTCCTGGAGGTACCTGTGTACACAGTAGGGGTTCAGGACTTGGTGGTGGTGGTGGAGATGGTGAGGCATGCAGGGAAGGCCAGAGAAGGACAAAAAGGAGAGCCTGATAGCAGTTTGCTAAGGATGGCCCTTCAGAGAAAGTTTCAGTCATGAGCCTTTGCCAGGGGGCAGCTTCCCAGAAACCCAGTGGGGGAAGTTCAGAGCGACAACCCACCCAGTTTTCAGAAGTGAATAAGTTCTCCTAGGGTATCATTTGATAAATTAAATAAAAAGTGACCTTCATGTTACTTTGAAAGTATTCATTTGCCTCAGAGCAACAAGAAGTTTAAAAAAAACTATTATAAAATATAGAAAGAATGACTGTGCCTGGCCTTTTTCCTTTGTAAAAAAGAATCAAGATATCTTGTAGGAAACCTTTCTTTAACCCAGCATGTGAAATGTACGGAATCCTCATTAAACTGCACTGATTTGCCTCCAGTAGAGGCAAGAATGACAGAGTCTGATTTATTCAGCATTGTATCCAAACACATCAACAGCACAGAGACCTGAGTCACGTATGGAACATACAGAAAACAATATCTGAGCCCCTGTATGCTCAGTTTTGTTAAGGCTGAGCAGCTAATCAGAGGGAAGGAATGAATGGCTCTCCTCCAGCTAGTGGCTCCAGAGCTCCACCATCCTGTGATGGCTCCTTGTAATTTTATTCATCTTTTATGTGTCTGATACTGTTGGGGTCAAGTTCCATGAGCCTTTGATATGAAATTGTTTCTATTAAGAGCTGAGTTCATGCCAGTGAAGAAAGAGTTTTGAGAGTAAGGGTTTTATTTCTTTTAAATATTCAGATGTGACGCTGTAAAACTAATTAGATATCACCAAGGTTGTATTAATATATATTTTTTCTTGTAGTAAGATATATTTCAGAACTAAGGGTAGTCTTCATATGATTCTGACTTTACATCACTAGACACTGTTACTATGTCTTAAGTCTATAAGACCCTTCAGTGGTGATCTATGTCCTATCTCCCTCATTTAGAGTGCAGTTGTTTCTCCTATTTCCAGCTCTTCTGAGCTGGGCTCAGCACTAGAAAGTTTGCTTGTTTTAAGTGGTAATTATCTTCCAGGTTACAGTTGGCTACAAGCTTTTCCTGCCGTAATGTATACACATGCACATACAAGCACTGTTGGATGTACAATGGATAATGTGGCTTGATTTGTGCAGTTTTTCTATGTCTCCTAATAATGGTATCTCTTAGGATTTCCTACTTTCAAAGATGATTTGGAGTCAGTGTATTTTAAAAAGGCATTTCACTTTTCTAGGGAAAGTTTAATGCTAAGGATTAGGTGACAAGATTGATCTTTTTTTTTTTTTATCACAGGGGCTAACAGTCACTAGCTCCAATAAATAATAGAAGCATAAATAAAATTAATTTCTAGAGTCTCTTTTATTACCTTTGTCTAACAGAATAATTTGATTATTTTTCAACCCCTTAGGTTTTTTATTAGAACATGTTTGAAAAATTGTACTCATTTAATTTTTTTTAGATTCAGATGTTTTTGAAGTCAGAATCCCAGAAGACCATATACCAGATACAGGTAATGCAGTACCTATAACAAAAATTTTCATTTTGGATGTTAGTATTTTCTCTCAAACATGAATTGTGGATGGATTCTTTCAACCTTCCTGGAACTCAAGGGCAAGGAGTTACTCTTCAAAGCAGCTTGGAGACACCAGCTGGTAGTATGTGGAAGCCTCTGAGTTTAAGAATTTGGGGGCAGATTTATGTCATACTGAATCACTGTTAAAGATTCTTGCTATTTTCTAACCTATGTGTGCATTGCAAGACTACATGGTTTTAAGACATGGTTTTCTCAGAGAGGGCTGATAGTCTGTTTTCTCTCTTTCTTTCTTTCTCTCACAGACACACACTACAATCCCATCTTCTTTCTTTACTGTGGTAATTAAGATAGCTATAGGTAGTGTGTTCTTCCTACCAGTCTTCATTCTAGCCCACTGGCAAACAAAATAATGAAATATTTTTGCAGTGGTTCTTGTCTCTAGAATTCTCTTGTTTGGTGTCCCAATAAAGAAAGCCTTTGGTTAAAAGAAAGAAAGGAAGAAAGTCTCTGGTGTTTGACAGTCAAGTCATAGGTGAAAACCCGTTGTTTGCATATCCTTAACATTAGGGACTTAACTGCTTTTATTTTTCTCTTCTTTTTTAGCAGGTACTTTGCTCTTAGAGTATTTCTTGACTATGTCCTTGGAAAACTTTTAGACGAGTGAGATATGTTAGTAAAGAAGGCACATGGTCCTATGTTTAAAATTTGAAACATAGTTCCATAGTTTATTATAAACTAGTGGTTCCATAGGTTATTATATGTAAATGTGTGAGCAGAACATCCTTTAGAATTATATAGTTTCATTCTTTAGTCCTAGGAGAAAAGGCCTTTATACACCATGTGAAATTGTTTCCCAAAGGAAATGCTATGGAATTTATATGTGCTAGCTATTTGTTATGGGATTTTGTACAACGTTATTTCCCATTTTTCTTTCTTCAGACACTTGGAGCTAGCCCTTTAGTAAAAGTGAGCCTTTACTCTCAGGTATATCTAATGTCTATATAAGCAAATGAAATCAAGGAAAGAAAAATCCATTGATATTACAGAACTGGGTGAAGTAAACCTTGATGTGAAGAACTCACCATTCTTAGTTTTATTATTTGGACATGGCCTGCTTCTGAAGTTGCCTCCAGGAGAGATTGTGACCCAGTTGGCAAAGACAATTCTTATTTCTAATTCTGCTTTTAAAATTACCTGATTTAGAGCTAAACTGACTAGTTATTCATGTGAGAGTGTAGTGGCTTGACAGCCATTTACTCATTTTTCCTCTTCTCCACTTTTTACCTTTTATTTAGCTTTTGATAGTTACGTTAGTCTCTGCAATGAGCTTTTATATACTCTCTTCACCATAAACAAAAATGTCAAGTGTTTTTCTCACAGCATTCTGTAATTGTGACTATTTTCAGTTTGCATATGGGGAAAAACAAGATGAAGATGAAAGTTTTCCTAACTCTACTCTAAATGAAATATCAAGCCAGTAGTGGGGCTGGGAAGAGCTCTCATCTCATTTCTCCCAGGCGTTTCCTGTACCAGAAAAGAGTATCCATTTTCCAGGGCTGATTTGTCTGAGGGATTTCTGTCTGCTGATTTTGTTGCATCTAAATGTTAGGGTTCCTTGCACTCAGATTTAATTATAGCTCGATACAACTATACTATATTGTATTGTTCTGAGACTACTAAGTATCTTAAAGGTCTGCTTTGACTTTCAGGATTATGTGAGTAAGCATTTTCTTGTTCAGGCCTTAAATTGAAGGCCTAGTAATGGGCAGTTAATGGCCAAGATGATGGAGAGACTGATTTATCAGAAGATAGCTGAAGCATAAATAGGTAATGAGGCTGCCTGACTTCCTGAATGGAGATGAGAAAATAGGAGCTGGTGCCAGTGTCAGCATAGTCTGTCTTTTTGTCTTTGCCTCTGGTTTGTTGGAGCAGGGACCACCTTGGCAGCCAGGGAATCACAAGAGTCCAGGGCTTTTAGTGCCTTCAGAACTGGAAATGTAGCAAGGTAAATTCAGGGAATGCCTCTCAGGAGTTCATCTTATCCAAGGAAAGCTTTTTTTATTTTTTTTTTGCGGCATGTGTAGCCTTCATCTAGGAATTCTTGGGTAGTGAGATCTACATGATGTAATCTCTGTCCTAGGAAAATGCATCCCAAAACAAGGGTAAGAAATTGTTTACATCAGTTGTGATATGGTTTGGCTGTGTCCCCGCCCACATCTCATCTTGAATTGTAGTTCCCATAATCCCAACATGTCGTGGGAGGGACCTGGTAGGAGGTAATTGAATGATGGGGATGGTTACCTCCATGCTATTCTCGTGATAATGAGTTCTCACGAGATCTGATGGTTTTCTAAGGGGCTTTTCCCTCACTTCACTCTATACTTCTTGCTGCTGCCATGTGAAGAAGGATGTGTTTGCTTCCCCTTCTGCCATGACTGTAAGTTTTCTGAGGCCTCCCCACCCCTGTGAACTGAGTCAATTAAACCTCTTTCCTTTATAAATTACCCAGTCTCAGGTATTTCTTCATAGCAGCATGAGAACAGACTAATACAAGTTATAAATCTTTTCATATAAAATAAAATCAACAGCAAGAATGGAAATTTGACTTGGAAAGCAAGTATAAGTAGATGAGAATTCCATGAGAATTGGCCATACTTTAGACTCACATGGAGTAGCTCTTTAAAAAATATGGGCTTGGAGGCCAAAGTAGAAAGATTGCTTGAGCTCAGGAGTTTGAGACCAGCCTGGGCAATGTAGTAAGGTCCTGTCTCAAAAAGAATAAAAATACCATGGGAATTCCAATATTTTGCTCCTTTTCCTGCCTCATTTAAAAAAACAGTATAGGCTGGGCATGGTGCCTCATGCCTGTAATCCCAGCACTTTGGGAGGCTGAGGCAGGCAGATCATGAGGTCAGGAGTTCGAGACCAGCCTTGCCAGATAGTGAAACCCTGTCTCTACTAAAAATACAAAGAATTAGCCGGATATGGTGGGGTGCGCCTGTAATCCCAGCTACTCGGGAGGCTGAGGCAGGAGAATTGCTTGAGCCCTAGAGGCAGAGGTTGCAGTGAGCTAAGATCGCACCACTGCACTCCAGCCTGGGCAACAGAGTGAGACTCTGTCTCAAAAAAAAAAAAAAAAAAAGTGTATTGAGGTTCTACTTTGTGAGAAAGTGTGCCAAGGTGCTTACAGAGATATTGGCCCTCAATTTAGCTGGAAAGACTATCTGATTGAATTTCTTTTTCTTCCTTTTGTCTTTCTCTTACTCATTCCCTCCTTTTAGAAAAAACTTTTAAAATTATTTTGGTTGAACTCAACACCAAACTGTAGGTAGTAAATTGTCATAAGAACATACATTTTACTTTTAAGAAATAATGCAGGAATTTAGTAAGTAAATATTCAGTTTTGAAAGTTAAACATATTTTGTCATAAATAGTGAAGGCAAGGGAAGAGAGCTATTGTTTATTGGACATCTATTATCACAAAGGTCTTTAATCCATTTTTATGGCTTTCAAGATAAGGAGGGCATTTCTTAGGTTGGTTTAGAATATCGCTTTTCAACTGTTGGCTATACCTTAGAATGACATGGATAGCTCTTTAAAAAAATGTTGATGCCTGGGATCCACTGCAGACCAAGTGTATCAGAATCGCTGAATTTGAGGCATGGGCATTAGTATTTTTTTAAAAGTTTCCTAAGGTAGTCTGGGTATGGTGGCTCATGCTTGTAATCCCAACTAATCAGGAGACTGAGGTAGGAGAATTGCTTGAGCCCAGGAGTTTGAGGCTGCAGTGAGCTATGATCGCATCTCTGAATAGCCACTGCACTCCAGCCTGGGCAACATGGTGAGATTCTGTCTCTACAAAAAATTAAAAAAGTAAAAATAGCTGAGTATGGTGGCACATGCCTATAGTCCCAGCTACAGGGGGGCTGAGGTGGCAGGATCACTTGAGCCCAGGAATTTGAGGTTACAGTGAGCTGTGACTGTGCAACTGCACTCCAGACTGAGAAAAAGACCATGACTCTGTCTCTAAGGGAAAAAAAAAAAAAAACCTTCCCAAGTGTATTAGTCTGTTCTTCCACTGCTATAGTGAAGTACCTGAAACTGGGTAATTTTTAAGAAAAGAGGGTTAGTTGGCTTATGGTTCTGCAGGCTGTACAGGCTTTTGCTTCTGGGGAGACCTCAGGAAACTTAAAATCATGGCAGAAGATGAAGGGGAAGCTGGCATGTCTTACATGGTCAGAGCAGGAGGAAGAGAGAGAGAGAAGAGGGAGATGCTACACACTTTTAAACAACCAGAGCTCCTGAGAACTCACTCACTATCACAAGAACTGCAAGGAGGAAAGTCCACCCCCATGATGTAGTCACTGCGCACCAGGCCTCTCCTCCAACACTGGGGATTACAATTCTACATGTGATTTGGGTGGGGATGCAAATCCAAACCATATCACCAAAGAAGTCTAATTTGGAACCAGGATTGAGAATAACCAGTTTAGAAGTTCTTTGATGTCTTTAGTTCCAGCTTGATCTTCCATAATAGATCAGTAATATATAGCGTGCCTTGTAATATATAGTGTGCCTTGTAATTTCCTGATTGTGCTGAGCTGTTTGCCATTTTTGTGCCTTTGTTGTTCCTTTTTCCTGGAGTGCTTTCCCTTACATTGTCAATCTGAAGAGCACCAATGCATTCCTCGGTATCCCTACAGTTGAAGGACTGCTGTTGTATTTTATACATATATCTACTGTTAGACTTGTACTCATTTTGTAATAATTTGTTTAGTACCTTCCTCTTGTGACTGTGAGTTTCCTGAGTGCAAGAGTCATATCCAACTCATCTTTCTTTCCCAGAGCCTGGTATGGTCGGCATTCTAAAACTGTTGAATGGACTATCACTTATTTAATTATTACAGCAAATCTACAAAGTGTGTATTATTTTTGCTCTTTAAGAGATGAGGACTTTCAGTTCAGAAACATGAAACAACCTGCTCTAGTTTATTCCACTGGTAAATGGAAGACCTAGAATTCAAATGTACCTCAGCTCTTTAAAGTTTGTTCTTTAAAAATTGTGCTATTTTGGCTGGGTGCGGTGGCTCACGCCTGTAATCCTAGCACTTTGGGAGGAAGAGGTGGGCAGATCACGAGGTCAGGAGATTGACACCATCCTGGCTAACATGATGAAACCCCGTCTCTACTAAAAAAAAAAAAAAAAATTGTGCTATTTTGTTTTGTTTCATTTTAGAGTAACATGGAGTCATAAGTATAGAAATACAGACAGAAAACACTAATGTTCTTACATTTATCATACCAATTTTAGGTAGACCTGTTGAGTAGAACTCCCTGTTAACAGATGCCATTGTAATACAGTTCTGCTTCACAAAATTAATCCCATATCTTGATGTGGCCACAACAAATTTTAGAATGAGAAACCTTCATCAGAATAGAGATACAGTATCAATCTTTTGCAGCTCTTTTGCCAGAAGTTCTCATAAGGCTATGGTGATTTTACAGTTGCCTTTTCTGATGTAGAAAAGAGGGATCATATATACAAGCCATGTTTGCTATATATATATATATATATATATATATAAAACTGAAGACGTTAGACTTCCAAGAATTATACTGGTAGTTTTTTTAAACTGAGCTGAAACAGTCAAATGGCAAATATGTGTTTAGGATGCAGTACCTAAAGATACTGTTACATGCATTAAACTCTTATTTTTAATAATATTAATTACTTTCACAGTTATCTTATTGTATACTACCATTTGATTGGTAATATTCCCACCCCATTGGTAAACATCAATTCGTTATTCAGGTTGGACTTGATTAAAAACCTAAAGTACCTCGTCTTTCTCCTTGTGTCAGAGTTCTGATTCTACTATGAATATTGTATTGCTAACTTTGCTTTAAAAATTGGTTATCAGTAAGGCAGTCTTAAAAAGTTCCTTTGTGTTTGATCTCTGGGATAGGTAGGTTGGCCCTGGTTCATTGACTCTAGAAGATATGAGGAGAAGAGGACAGGCTGCCAAGAAGCAAAATGCATGAGGAACATGAGTGTTATATTAATTCTACATTTTAATTTCAGCTATTGCCCATGAATAATAAACAGGCTCCAATCTGGGGATTGTATCATGTTCTTATGGCCCTAAAATTCTATGATTCATTTTTGAATTTAGAAATTAGAATTATCTTTATGTAATTATATTGATTTATTAAGAGTTCCTGCCATCTGGAGAGTTATTTTATATTTTTGCATTTTTCCCTTGAATCTTTTGTTTCACAGCTTCTATAAATGTCAGCCTCACTGCTTGTCTCAATCCCTAAAACACATACATACTGCAAGCACATACTTTACCATATCCATGTAATTTCTTTTCCTTAAATGATGGATTTCAATATATGTATATACATTTAACTATAACTCTGAGTTTGTAAGGTTGTTATCAAATTGGCCTTAGGACGTGCTGTGTGTCAGCTATGGTCATGTTATTAACTTTTGGATGAAAATGGAATTCTAAAGATTGTTTCTTATGTTTTGATTTTCTTGTCATATCTTCTAAAAATGCTCTTTAGAGCATTTTCATGATACTGAAACAACTTCTATTATAATAATTATTCATTAGAACACAGTAAAACCTGCAAGTACCTCCAAGCTGTAGAATGAAAGCAAGGAGTTGAAATATGATGAAAAAGGCCTACCAGGAGGTGAGATGCCTACTCTGCCACCAAATATGTGACTTTGGAAGTGACTTTTGCCCACACTGGCCTCAGTGTCCCTAGTTACGTACTAAGGATCTTGTATTATGTGACCTCTAGGAATCTCTCAATATTATTCTGTGATACCTGAAGTACCTGTTTAATAGTTTTTAAAATCACAATTCATTCTTATGTAATAATTTGAAAAATGGCATTTCTGCAAAATTATGTTTTTCCAGTATCTCTGAGAGGTATTACTACTTTTTAATCTTCAACTTAAAGTTAATAAATATTGGAATTTTTACTTGACAATATCTTAGCCTGTTTCCCCCACCAAAGGAAAATCTTGGTATTATACTGATTCTCTCTTCTCAAACATAGCTTTTTCCTTAAACTAAAAAGGCAGGGTCTAAGAGTAACTTTTCGAGAGCCATCCTGGCTCACTTCAGTGGTGTTGAATAATAAGCCTGATGATATAGCAATTCAGTGTAATTCACTTACTTTATTCCTTCTCCAAGATAATCTTAAGAAGCAACCATATTGGCTGGGTGCAGTGGCTCACGCCTGTAATCCCAGCACTTTGGGAGGCCGAGGAGGGCGGATCACGAGGTCAGGAGATCGAGACCATCCTGGCTAACACGGTGAAACCCTGTCTCTACTAAAAAAAAAAAATACAAAAAATTAGCCAGGCATGGTGGCGGGCGTCTGTAGTCCCAGCTACTCGGGAGGCTGAGGCAGGAGAATGGCGTGAGCCTGGGAGGCGGAGCTTGCAGTGAGCTGAGATCATGCCACTGCACTCCAGCCTGGGCGACAGAGCGAGACTCTGTCTCAAAAAAATAAATAAATAAATAAAAGAAGCAACCATATTTCTTCTCTTTGGCCTATTTATCAGCCAGAAACATGGGGAAGGTAGGTTCCTGAATGTTGGAAGACCACACAAAATGCAAAGAAACCAGGCTCACATTTATTTTAGTGACCACCACTGCAAGTTTGGTTTGGGTGAGAAGTCCTGTGTTTTGGGTTTGATCCTTGAGGCCTCATGAGTTTCAGCCCTGCTGCTGAAAGTGTCTTGGTTTTAGCCAAACTGTGGAGGAAAGTGACATTGAATACTGGTGCAATCAACTCATTGAGCTGCTTTTCAAAATGTTCAGGGACAGTGTCAGTGATGCTGTATTAGTTTCCTGTTGCCTCTACAACACATTAGCAGAAACTTAATTGCCTGAAGCAACAACAACTTATTGTCTTACAGCTATGGAGGTCAGAAGCCTGAAATCGGTCTTACAAGGATAAGATGAAGTATTGGCAGTGCTTTGCTCCTTTTGGAAGCCCTAAGGAAGATAAAAGAGGCTGCCTGCATTCCTTGGTTCCTGCCCTCTTCCTCTTAGCACTCTGATCTCTACTTCCACCATCATACCTTCTTCTCTGGTTTTAATCTTCTTGTCTTCCACTTAGAAGGACTCGTGATTAGATTGAGCCCATCCAGATAATCCAGGATAATCTCCCCAAGTCAAGGTCCTTAACAATATCTGCACAGTCCCTTTTTCCATGTGAGGTAACATGTTCGTAGGTTCTGGATATTAGGGTGTAGGCATTTAGGGGTCATTATTTTCACTACCACAGATTTCTTCTAGTTATTAATGTTGTTACCCGGATGTTACCTCCTTCTGGAGGTCGTCTGGGACAGCCTTAGACCTCTATCTTCCCTGGTCATTCTCGACAGCATTTCTCTGTTTTATTAAGTCTGAGAATACTATGTTTATTTTCTAAACTTATTTTTAACTTAATTGTTCATTTTCTGTCTCCTCTACTATCAGATAAACTCCACAGGAGCAGAAACATGATCAGTTTTCTTCACTACTTTGTCCCCCAAATCTAAATAGCTCCCAGCACTTGGTAGGCTCTCAGAAGAAGGTTATTGAATGAATCAATCTGTATACAGTCTAAGGAAGCTTGCCTTGTATTAAAACTATGTTAACATACTCCTGTTCCTATTACTATCAATAATGCAAACATTCTTACTAAGCAGTAGTTAAGCATTCTGTCAATGGATTTTCTTTTGAATTTAAGTACATGAGTTTCTCTTTGGGACATGACTGAGATCAATAAAATAAGATACCAGATGTAAAATGGAGCTGCAGGAAAAAGAAAAGATAAGAATTAGAATTAATGCAGACAGTAAATACCTTGCTAAGAAGAATTTTAACATTACCTCAATCCAAGCTGTAATCATGATACCAAGGTGAAAACATGTGGCCCTTGTGTTGTTCACCACAAATTTGCAACATTAATATTTCTGATTCAAAGGAAATTGAGGTAAGAGCTTTAATAGTCCTACAATAAGGATGGAGGAGGGAGAGGTTCATTTTAACTGAAACATCATTTCTGGTAAGCAGAGGCTCTTCCCAAAACATGGTTGTTAGCACTCTAGGAAACTCAAAGAGCTTTAGGTAGAGGGAGTGATGTTATCCATTGACATCACATTAAAAGCAACTCTGATGGAAAGGGTGCCTTTCTACTTTCTATAAGCAGTTAATTTATAGCTGTTCAGTTGTTGTTCATTTATACATCCAGGGAATTGATAACAACCTTCGAATGAATCAGGCAATCAGAAGATCAACTAAGTACCTGGTGCTGGTCAAGTACTGAGGTCTTGATGTGATATTGACCTGTAGTGAGGAGAGGAGGAGGCTAGACAAGGTTGGAAAGGCTTCATGGAAGAGGGGTGCTATGCACTGAATTATGCCATCCCCAAATTCAAATGTTGAAACTCTAACCCCCAACATGACTGTGTTTGGAGATGGGAGACCTTTAAGAGGTGATTAAGATTACATGAGGTCATAAGTGTGGGACCCGAATCCAATATGACTGGTGTCCTTATAAGAAGAGAAAGAGACACCAGGCATGTGCACTTACAAAGAAAAGGCTATGTGAGGACACAGAGAGAAAACGGCCATCTGCAGGCCAAGGAGACAGGCCTCAGGAGAAACCAAATCTACCAACACCTTAACCTTGGACTTCCAGCCTCCAGAACTGCAAGAAAATAAATTTCTATTTAAGCCACCCAGTCTGTGGTATTTTGTTTTGGCAGTCCTAGACGACTATAGGTGGAACTTGATCTAAATCTTGAAGGATGAGTAGGGCCGTTTCTGGGAAACAGCTTTGGGGAAGGGTCTAGTTCAGGAAAGGGCTCAGCAAAATTAATGAATGAAAAAGCCACATAAAATGTTGGAATGAACATAGCTTTTGAACTAAAGAGCAGAAGAGAGAACTGAGTGTAGGTGGGCTATGGGTGGGTGCTTATGTACCATTATGCCTGGGGTGGGGAAGGTGATTATGGAAGATCCTGAAATCCAGGGAGAAGGGTTTTTTTTTTCCTTTTTTTTTTTTGATACAGTAGAAAACTTAGGACTTACATTTGGGGTTTTGATAAGGAGTCAACTTTAGAAAGATCGGGGGATATGATATATGGCAGAAGTGGAAATGAAGAGTAAGGTGTGGCTTCAAGAACTACCATGAAAAAAGAAAACAAAGATTAGTTGGGGCTGGGTATTAGTTGAGAAGAGTTAGGAGTTATAGTTGAATGGTTCGTGAGGCTGAGAGGTACCCAGGTAGTTCTTAATTTTTGAGGTTTTATGAGGATTAGAATATGTTAGCAACAGAAGTACACGATTCTCCCATACCTACTTCTTTAGGAGGATAGACTTTAAAACAGAAGAATTATCCTTTCCAAAAAGCCTTATTATTATTAATCAGACTTTCTCCTTTCACCTAATCTCATAGTTTACTGTGTGTGAAATCCCAGGGTTGGTTGAATTCTCCTGTGACACCACAGAATCCTAATATGTCCCTTCTGGGATGCGCTGGTTCTCAGGGAGCAGCAGCACTGTTGGCTTCACATACTATGTGCAGTTGCTCATGTGGCTTTTAATCTCTAAAATAATGTTTGTCATATGTTTCTCATTTTAGTGATTATACATATTTATTTTAGAGGTTTGGATTCTGTAGAAACGTAAACACAAAAAATTCCAATAATTTGGAGTCCTACTGTTTGGATATAGCTACTGTTCATATTTGGTGAGTCGAATGGAACACACAGTTTTTCTTCCTCCTTTCTTTTCAGTTAATTCACATGATTATTCAGTATGCAAATATTAATGCTATGGGAAACACTATTTTTTTAGTTTAGAGTCCCTTGTGGTTTTCTCTGGGAGTTCCTAGGATAGCATAGGAAATAGTGATTTTTTTTTTTCTAACACAAGAACATTTTGATAGGTGATATTGGCAGTAGATGTGCAGAGGTTCAATTTTGCTTTTAGGAAGATGTGGAAACCTTGATGAAATTATGTCTAGTAAATTATAACTGAAATACTATTTTTAAAGTATATCTTTGTGATAAGCGAAAAAGGATTTTTGGGGGGGTTTAGATATCTTCTTTCTAAATAGATCATATTCACCATATTATTTTATTCTTGAATTGAGCATATGTTACTTATTTTCTTTCCAAATGTACAAAACTTTATTTTAAAGGAGCTAGTCAGTTAAAATCACATAAGATGAATGAAGTGCAGTCGTCTTGGAAATGAAATGCTTAACCACTTGAGGTAAACTAGAAAAGTAGGGCACTTGTCCTCTTTGATTGGGTGGTAATTTACTTCACATTGGTGAATGCTTGGCTTCTAAGAAGGTGTAAATTTTACTTTAATATGTTTTCACTTATTCTCCATGTTGAATTATTTTATCATGATATTGTAAGTGTTTTGAAATAATCATAAGAAAGACTAATTGTCTGATTAGTATGGCTGAGTAATAAATAACCTTTTTTCTTTTTGATATTGTAGTTGACTCACGTTGACCAAGCAAGCTTCCAGGTTGATGCCTTTGGAACGTCATTCATTCTCGATGTCGTGCTAAATCAGTAAGTGTTGAGCTGCACTTGCTTTTGTCAGATACACATTGAATCCACTTTATTTTCCACTTGTAAAGTTTTTTCTTGCTATATTTTACTTCATCTTCCTATACCAGTTAAATACTACATTTGAAACTATACTTATTTACTGTAGTTTATAAAGTCTGGCAGATAACAAGAAATATACATTCATTTGAAATTGAGCACCTATAATAGATTTAAGAATGTAAAATGAAAGGCAAGAGTTACCCCAATATTTTTTGTAAGAATATCTATAACTTAAGTTTGCTATGAATGACAGTAAATTATGAAAATAATACTTTGGGTATTGAAGTATCTTCCTTGAGAACATTAGGAAAGAGAAGGTTGCACTTTTTGATTAATGATTCAGAGAACTGACTGCATGATATGTGATGTTAAATAGTACCTGGTGTTCATTAGATGCTTTGATGTGGTGGTGGATTTCTGTGAGGTTTCTGGTACTGGGATTATCCTGTGAATACAATATAATTTTAGAAATAGTTGTCTACCTAGAATTTTAGGTTTGGAAGGTGCTTTTGATTTGTTGCTGGATTTAATCTCTTGCATTTGGTCTCCGTGTAGTGTTTAATAAATCTGGTTAGTTACTGTTCACTTTTTTAAAAAAGGGTTTCTATCCTACTTCTGATCATGGGCAAGGGTTCTGCCAGGCCTATGCTTCTGAGCTGGGCAGCATTGGGCCATAGTTTTCTGGAAGCATTTCTACAACAGTTCAGGAAGAAAGTCTGAGGCCAGAAATTCAGACAAATAGACCAAGAGTGAGAATTAGAGCCTAAGTTGTCTGCAGTGGGGAACCAGCTAGATGGAAGTTAATTTAAAAAGGCACGTAAGAGGCAAGACTTAGGACCATGTTATCTGGATAGGTAGCCATTAGCCACTTGTGGCTGTTTAAATTTAAATTAATTCATTCAAATAAAATTAAAAATTCTGTCCTTCAGTTGCATTAGCCACATTTTAAATGCTCAGTAACCCTCTCTGCCTTCACTCCCTCATCTACTTAATACCTAGTCTCCTTCTCTGTTTCATTTTAAAAATAATACTTATCACCATTTAATATATAGATGAATTCTTACAACATTGCCATTTTTATAGGTCAAAAAAGTTTGACTACCATTATTGATGTATGGCCATCTAATATTTGATATTTTGATTATTTATTTGGTCTATGGTATTTTTCCTACCCCTACAATGTAAGCTCTTTGAGGGCAGAGATTTTCTTTGCTTCACTGATGTATCCTTAACACAGTATAGGGGCTAAACTCCAGGCAAGGAGTCATATTGACTCAGAAACCAGATGATAGAATTAGCCAGGAGACAGGTGAGATGACTAGGAGAGGAAGAGTGAAACAGCAAAAAAGAAGATAAATGTTTGAGACTAGCTTCTGAAAGCTGCATGTAGATACTAGGTGTGATTTGGAAAGTCAGATTCTTAGGTCTCTATTTCAATAACTCCCCTCCATCCCTCTTTGGAATCATTGTCCCTGTTGGTAGTCTGTGTTTTCTGCTTCCTGACGTTTGTAATTCCTTGACTTTTCATACTCAAGCAAAGAAGGGATATTTATTCATGTCCATTCTGGCCAAACTGCCTCACTTACTTTGGAGACATCCGAGTCCAAAGACTTTCTGTTCCTGAAGGAGACACACATATTGTCATACTTATCAAAGCGTGAAGTTTAGAATACTGGGGTTGAAGTGAAATTTCTTTTGAGATATTGGCAGAAACCTCTATCGGGCATTTTTCTTTCTATTTCAGTGCAAATTTGCAATTACAAGACATATAAAGGATTAAATAAGAGCATAAATGGAGGTAGCCTGGGCTGAGAAACATGCAGTGTGCTCATTTTTTTTTTTTTTTTTTGCCTGGGATTGATATTAAACATAGGTGACAGGTAGCTGTTATCTTTATACTATAAAAATCATGATGTGATACAAAGATGTTTTATTTTTAATGTAGAATTTTTTTTTTTTCGTGGTTTCAGTTTGTGTATTGTCTTAAGTTGGTTAAGGAGCAGGAACGTGAAAAACAGTATGTTCTTCAAACTTTTTTTTTCTTATGAAGCAATTCTGGGGCTGTGGAACATATAGAAAATTTTTTTAACTGGAGGAAAATTAAATAAGTCTGTGTAGCTAGCTTCTGGTTGCAGAATGGATCCGATAATACGTATTTTTTGATTGGAATGGATGGAAAAGTATCATTACATAATGTTTCTTCTTAATGTTCAGTAAATAAAATTATCTGTAAGTAGATTATATCTATAAGTACAGTTTAACCTTTGAGTAGTAACTTCCACAGGAGGCTGATAAGAATATGGAAAGGTTAAAAATGAAAAGCACAGCCAGTTTCTCTTTTGTCAAAATTATCAAGAAAAGGGTGGGGAGCAGTTTTTCTTCATGGGGTCGTAGTTGTGAAATTTCACTCTTTAGTACAGATGTATTAACAAAACCAAACATATGGTCTGGTCTGGCCACACTAGTCCTAGGCTGCATTGGACCTTTCCAGAGGTCAGCAATGAGGCTTATACTTTACTGTGAAACATTCCTCAGAAAGAAGAAAGCTCAATAGAGGCATGTAGCTCTATTATCTGAGCGATTCAGTCCAATTTTTTTTTTTTTTGATACGGAGTCTTGCTCTGTCACCCAGGCTGGAGTGCGGTGGCGCGATCTCGGCTCACTGCAAGCTCCGCCTCCCGGGTTCACGCCATTCTCCTGCCTCAGCCTCTCCGAGTAGCTGGGACTACAGGCGCCCGCCACCACGCCCGGCTAATTTTTTGTATTTTTAGTAGAGACGGGGTTTCACCGTGGTCTCGATCTCCTGACCTCGTGATCCGCCCGCCTCGGCCTCCCAAAGTGCTGGGATTACAAGCGTGAGCCACCGTGCCCGGCCTCAGTCCAATTTTTTTTTCTTGTACATCTCCTGTTCTTGAAGAAGTGGATAATTAAACTGCTCCAAACAATGCAAGATGTTGAAAAACGTTTCCTTTCAGCAGAATTCTTTGATCCTTTACAACAGAGGACCTGACAAAAACCACACATAGTCCCCCAACAAAGAAGCAAGCACTGTCTGTGGACTGTGGTTGGTTGTTTATGATGTGAAATATATAACAATTAGGAAAAAAATCTTTTATAGCCTGCTTTTTTTGGAAGGGATTCTGTTGTGCAGCTCTCAGATCTTGGATGATCCAGTGCCTACATTTTGAGTGTATTTTACAGATTCTCAGCTTCTTGTCTTCTTATTTCAATAACAACGAAATGGTTTTTCTCACTGTATGATCCTTATAGCAGTCTTCTTTTCCCCCAGTTTTACACTAAGTGGTGGGAGGACAACTAGGAACTGAAACATGACAGATGTCAGCAGATGGGGTTGCCCATGAAGAATGGGAGGTGGTGGGGGGATAGGGGAGAGGGAGAGAGAGAAGCAGAAGTAGGGTTAGACAAGGAACACCCAAATTCTGTTCGAAAGAGCACATTCAGTCTTGCCTTCTCTCATTTAGAGAAATCATTTCCAATTAGTTACCTCTTGCTTGCTTTATACTGTGGCCCTTGAATTTGCAGGGAAAGTAAAAATCACCGTGGGTAAAAGATAGGATCTGAATTCAATTGGAATTGAAAGTTAGCTCTGGAAGAGTCTCATCATGCTATATTTACAGTGTGGCTGATGATGATGATAAAAATAAGTGATGAAGATAACATTATAATTAAATGATGATGTTATGTGATAATAATGAATAACAATAGATATCTCACTGTTATTAATAAATCTGTAACTGAATGCCTTGCTGTTCCACTAAATTCGTTATGGTGAATATTTTTTCCCGTGTACATTTAATACAAAGTTATTGTGTATAAGACAAATCTGTGTTTGGAGTAGTTTGGAATCCTTATGTTCATTTCATATATATATATACACATACACACACACACACACACACACACACACGCACACACACCCCATATATAGGAATATACATATACATATAAACATATATACATACAGATATATGTATGCCCACCCACACACACACACACACACAAGTTTTCTAAGCCTCTCGTAATGCTAAAAGCTTCTCTAGACCCTGAAGACAGACTTGAGAAGAAAGGAAACAAAGACTTTACTCTTAGGGAATTTGCATCTAGCCAGAGAAACAAACAATGAACATGTTAAATAAGGTAATTTCAGAGAGTGACAGTGCCATTTATAGAGAGTGTCTGGTGTGAGGATGAAAATAGCACATTCAAGAATTGGTTGTCAGGGACAGGCCATCTCTAAGGAGGTGACATTTCAAAGTAGGGGGCCCCCATGCAGAGGGAACAGCAAGGGTGGGGGCCCTGAGGCAGGAACAAGCTTAGCATGCTTGAGAGACAGAAATGTGGCTAAGGAGGTTAGAATAGGGATAGCCAAGTTGTTAAATACGGTTGGAAAAGTAGAAGGAACCAAAATATCTAGGGCCTTGTAGGCAACAGAAGGACTTTGGGTGAAAGTCTAAACAGAGGTTATTGATTTTTCCCCACACCATTTGTTGCATTATTCACTCCTTCCCCTAATGGCTTATGAACATTTATTCATCAGATTCAGTTATTACATATATATAAAATATATATATACACACATATATATACATATATATACATATATACATATATATACACATATATATACGTATATATGTATTACGCAGATTTCTTGAGATCGAAAAAAAAAAAAAAAAAAAAAAAAAAAAAAAAAAAAATACATATATATAATTTTTTTTTTTTTGAGACGGAGTTTTGCTCTTGTTGCCCAGGCTGGAGTGCAATGGTGCAGTCTTGGCTCACCACAATCTCTGCCTCCTAGGTTCAAGTGATTCTCCTGCCTGAGCCTCCTGAGTAGCTGGAATTACATTGCACCACCATGCCCGGCTAATTTTGTGTTTTTAGTAGAGATGGGGTTTCTCCATGTTGGTCAGGCTGGTCTTGAACTCCTGACCTCAGGTGATCCACCTGCCTCGGCCTCCCAAAGTGCTGGAATTACAGGTGTGAGCCACCATGCCTGGCCCAGTTATTACATATTTTAATGTTTTTTGAAAACAATCTCTTCTGAAGATCTCTTCACTGATTTTAGGGCTTAGTACCATCATACTATTTATTGTAGCTTTATAATGTGTTTTAATAGCTAGTATGGAAATATGTTCCATTATTAGTTTTCTTTTGCAAAATTTTCTTAGATATTTTTGCCTCTTTTAAAATAGAAATTTGGAATAATTTTGTCATTCTTCCTTTGGAATTTATTGTACTGTCACTAAACTTGTATTTTAATTTGGAAAAAATAGACATTTTTACAGTGCTGAGTCTTCCCATCCAACATCACAGTGTATTTTTTAAAATGTTAAGCATTCTCTTATATGTCAGTAAAATTCAGTATTTTTGTTTTTATAGGCCCTGAACATATCATGTAGAGTATTTTCCTAGAAATTGTATTTGTTTTTGTTGCTACTGTGGATGTAACATTTTTCCATCATATTTTATAATTATTAGTGTTATACAGGAAAGGCACTGATTTGTGTTGCACCTTATTGAACTTTCTTATTTTTGCTAATGGCTTTTTGTTGTTTCTCTTAGGTTTGGATGTAACATTCTAGTTTGACAATAACATGAATGGCAAATAATTAGAGTTTTTCTTTTCAAAATGTTACTTATTACTATTTCCTACCTTAATCCTTTTTCTAAAAGTTTCTGAACTGTTTAATTTGGTGATAATAGCATTTTTATCTTTTTTTGGTAATAAAAATAACTAATGTTCATTGTTAAGTAAGTAGAGTGTTGATTATTGATTTGTGAGAGCTAGTCTTTATTGGGTTAAAGCAATATCTTTTATCTTATATTTTAAGGAATAGGTATTAGATTTTATTGAATGTTTTTCTAGTCAGTTAAAGCTTCCAGGACTAGTCAGCTTTCCCACTGGTGACACCAACCCTCCACAACAAAGCCTGTAGATAGGTTTGGATTTTCTTATTTGACCTATTATTATGGTTTATTATATTAATGTTTCCCATTATTAAAAATTATTCTCGATGCCGATAATAAACTTGACTTTGTCATGTTGGATAATTCATTGTTTTGTCCCATATGTTGCTGGCTTCTCTGGTTGTGACTATAAAGTAGAACTAAAAATTCCTATTTTTTATCTTAATTATTATGACACAAGACCCTGCCGACATTCTTGGTGTAAATTAACTCTATCCCCAAGTGTTTCCTTTAACTATTTCTGAGATTAGTCTCTAGCTTTTAATCTTATAATTACATTCCTGCCACTGATAGATCCCCCTGCAGTGACCTACAGACAGCTGCTCTGCCGGGCAGTTTCCCTTCACTAGTGATGCCCGCTAACATCTGCCAGAGTGGTTTCTTGAAGAACCCACAAGCCCAAACCTATCTATAGGCCTCGTTGTGGAGGGTTGATGTCACCAATGGGAAAGCTGACTAGTCCTGGAAGCTTTTTAAGAGAGAAGTCTTTGATAAATAATTTTTTGATGTCTATTGATGTATTCAGGTTTTCTACTTGTTTTTGAGCCCAACTTTGAGAAATTATAGTTTTGCAAGGAATTGTCCACACCATGGGGTGTTTTACCTTTATCCATATTTATCTATGTGTGCTTCTCAGAAAATAATTTCTAAAATTTCCCCTGTTCCTATTCTTAAATCCTCTTTCTGAATCCTATTTTTATTGTGGTTATCTTATCAAATATATAAACTTTTAGGGACTTTTTTTTGAGACAGGTTCTTGCTCTGTTGTCCAGTCTGGAGTGCAATGGTGTGATCTCGGCTTACTACAGCCTCAATCCCCTGGGCTCATGCAATCCTCCCATCTCAGCCTCCTGAGTAGCTGGGACTACAGGTCTGCACCACCATGCCCGGCTGATTTTTGTCTTTTTAGTGGAAACAGGGTTTCACCATGTTGCAGTGGCTGGTCTCGAACTCAAGTGATCGCCTGCCTCGGTGTCCCAAAATGTTGAGATTACAGGCATGAGCTACCACACCTAGCTTAGGAACGTATTTATTGCATACAATGATATACTTTTAATTTTTTTAAAGAATTTTATTGGCTGGGTGCGGTAGCTCACGCGTGTAATCCCAGCACTTTGGGAGGCTGAGGCGGGCGGATCACGAGGTCAGGAGATTGAGACCATCCTGGTTAACATGGTGAAACCCCGTCTCCACTAAAAATACAAAAAATTAGCCGGGCATGGTGGCGGGCGCCTGTAGTCCCAGCTACTCGGGAGGCTGAGGCAAGAGAATGGCGTGAACCCAAGAGGTGGAGCTTGCAGTGAGCCGAGATCGCACCACTGCACTCCAGCCTGGGCGACAGAGTGAGACTCCATCTCAAAAAAAAAAAAAAAAGAATTTATTTTCTATTTCATAAAAGTCACCCATTTCAAGTATACAATTCAGTGATTTTCAGTACCTTTACTGAGTGGTGCAGCAATCACCAAAATTCAATTTTTAAATGCTTTTCATTTTTCAACAAGAGTGTCTATTGCCATTTACATGTAAACCTCATTCCTGGTCCCAGCCCAGCGCAATCACTAATCTACTTTCTGTCTTTATAAATTTGTGTTTTCTGGACATTTCTTATAAAGCGAATCATACACTATGTATTCTTGTATGTGGCTTCTTGGCATGTTTTTAAAGTTCATCTATGCTATATGTGTCAGTTCATTCCTTTTATTACTAAATATTATTTCATTGTGTTGATATATCACATTGTGACTATCCATTCACCTGATGGTGGACATTTGGGTTTTTTCTAGTGTTTGGCTGTTATGAATAATGTTGCTATGAACAATCTGTCGGTGAAGTCTTTGCGTGCCTGTATGTTTTCATTTCTCTTGGATAGATACCTAGAAGTGGAATGGTTGGATCATATGGTAGTTTTATGCTTTGAGAAATGCTAAGCTATTTTCCAAAGTAGGCTTTTGATTTTTTTAAATGGTGCTATAACAGTTGTTTTTCTATAAATTCTATTTTGCAGGAGGGATGATGTCAAGTATAAATAGTTACTAAGGCTTCAGGTTTTCAGTTTCATGTCTCCTGCAAGTCTGGAAAGAGTTCCATACTTCTCATGGCTACGATCTTATGTTTTTGATTTATAATAAAACTCTACCTTTGAAATCTACGTTGAACTTTTGAAACTTTTTAAGGGTTGGGATTCTACTATTGGTAGAATACCTTAAGGAACTTTATATAGACCTTACATTTCTTGTTCTTTAGCTGAAGCATAATTCACTTCTTCTTGTTTGTTCTAAGCTGAGAAGTGGTAAAGTTGTGAATCCTAAAACGAGACTTTTGGAAGGCTAGTTATAACTTCTTCTCACAGACACAAAGTCTCTTGTGCTCAGCCCAGGGTGGCCTTGTTGTTAGTGGCGCAGCTTTTGGCTGCAAAATCCAGAGCAAAGGGGAACTGTATTGGAAGGTGCTGGAAGATCCATGGATGTGTCTGGCAAAGAGCTAGAGAATGATCCAAGGAAGAGACCAGTACTAAAGGTAAGACCTAGGAAATTGTTTCTGAAGGAGTATTTGGAGAGGCAACAGGACCCCAGGGACTGGAGACTTACAGGATTCAAAATGCCAAACTCATGGGTGAGGAGGATACTCTGCTAGGCTTGAGTTAGCCCTATTATAAGGATGGATCCGAGCTGACTAGAGTAGAGTCAGGCCCCTATAACACCTTCTTGTTACTGGTTTATTTAAGCTTTCTGCTTTCTTGTTTGTTTTTAAAAAGTACAGCCTTAGTACAGACACATTATCTTTCATATGATTGTTTAATATGACTTCTAGATATTTTTAGTATTACCTGTTTTTTTAATGGGGGAATCTGGAGATTTTAGCATACTTATGAGCCTATTATTTAAATTGTAAATAAAATAATTGCAGAATTATTTACTATAACTTAGACAATTTGTGTTTTTTAGTTTTTCAAGGAAAATACCATATACATACTATTTTTATATTTGAAATTATTGCTGTATATTTTTGTGCAACAGATTTATCGGGCAAGTGAAAAATGTAATTTGCTAGATATAGTCAACACTTCCAATGTGCAACAATGAGATCTTTAATGTAATGAAACGTTTTTGCATAAAACCCTAGAAGTTCTTTTGAGATTTTTACAGTGATTAGGAGATGTGTTAAAGATTAAATCATCAGAGCTCACTGCTATTTTTCTCCCAGGTGTCAAATTACTATTATTATTTTAATTATTTTTTTTGAGACAGTCTCACTCTGTTGGCCAGGCTGGAGTGCAGTGGCATGATCTCAGCACACTGCAGCCTCCACCTCATGGGCTCAAGCAATTCTCCTGCCTCAGCCTCCCAAGTAGCTGGGATTACAGGTGTGTGCCACCATGCCTGGCTAATTTTTGTATTTTTAGTAGAGATAGAGTTTCACCATGTTGGCCAGGCTGGTCTCGAACTCCTGACCTAAGGCAATCTGCCCGCCTCTGCCTCCCAAAGTGCTGGGATTACAGGCGTGAGCCACCACGCCTGGCCCCAGGTGTCAAACTATTGAACTTTGTTAAATTATCTAGCAGGGATAGTGGTACAGCCCAACCACAGGAAAGTGCTGGGATTACAGGCGTGAGCCACCGCGCCTGGCCCCAGGTGTCAAATTATTGAACTTTGTTAAATTATCTAGCAGGGATAGTGGTACAGCCCAACCACAGGGACCTTTGCCAGGTGTGACACATTGGGTTCCCAGACATATTTAATGTAATTTGTTTATGATATGGCTGTTAAACTATTGGATGAACAAAATCTTTGCAAGATAAAAGATTCCATTTGAATAATTGGAAACTTGTTCTCTAATAGTTATATTTGTTTTATAGTAAGGACTGTGTTTTAGAGTGAGGTATAAGGTGCATGCTTACTCCTGGTGATACCATCTGCACAGAGCTGGCTTGTTACTTTGTCTCTGAAATATTTATCTCAGTATGTCTGTATATCAATCTGTTACTTCACACTCTGAATATAGGTATATTTGCTTGTGTTTCACCTGTTGGCATATCTTCTTAGCCAATGAGTGTGTGGCAGATTGTACTGTATACCCTTATCCTATGAGTGTTAACTATAACCATTCTCAGACAGGGACTGTAGCTACCTTATTCTCAGTTGACTCCTTTATTATTTTGTCTATAATAAAATTAAACAGTTTTGACCTATAATGGTACAGAAGTGATAATACTAGATATACTGCAAAGAAACAAAGAAGGATTAACAGTGGCTATTTAAATGAAAATTTTAGAGAAGCTGAAGGCTCTTCTTGGAAACTGGTAGAGTATAGAAATTTAGCTTGAACTTCCTTTGAGGAAAGGGTCTCGAAAGCACTGGATAAGAATGTACAAGCAGCAAGGCATAGCATCATGGTTTGATGTTACGAAGGATGTCATACACATTATTGCAGAATGGCATCTTGGTCACTGTTATATCAATGGTACCTGGGAGGAACTATAGCTAGGTACTAATATAACACTATGGGATTTTGCCAGAGAAAGGCACTGTGATGCACCTCTGTGAGGACTATGCTGTAACAACCACATGTGGGTTTCATTCATTTAGCACACCCCTTTGCCAGAGCACATACTTGGCCCTCAGAGATAAAAAATCAGAAACTTGTCTTATAGTAGGATATATATTAAGTTAGTGTTTTATAGGAAGGTATTTCCATATTAATTGGATATTTTAAAGCAAGTCATATTTGCATATTTTATTTTAAGAAAATCTTATGACTTACTGACTTAGTGATAATTATTTCTTCTTAACTTCAGTTTTATCCAATTCAAAATTATCGGAGAGATGGGGCCTGTAGAGGCCTTAAGATTATTTTTTGTGCTGCCTTTGCCCTTTTTACTTTCTCTGGTTCTCAGGGGTTCAGGTGTGCTTTTTAGCAATGTTAGAAGTAGTGAGTAGGCCTCTTAAATTCACAAACACACGTATCCCTAACCTTCTCTAGTAGACATGGTAAAATAACTGTTACAGGCAACTTCCCTTTAGTCTTAGTCTGGAGAAGTAGCTTTTTCACTGTATTCTTTTAAAAGAGAAATTGTAGTTGCAGGAAGAAAAATGGAAGATTTTTCCTAAAAAATTGGTTTATTGTGCTTTCTCTGTTAATGTCCCCAGGCGAGATTTAGCAAATGAATGATTAATTCTACTCTTTGTGTATGCTTTGTTTCCAGAGTCAAAAGTTAAAATAGTCAAGCTTTATGCCTTAATCAGAGATGTTTCCACATGAAAGTTTAGGTTTGGTTTTTGAAGGTGAAATATAACATGTAGGATATTTGAATGACCTTATGCCATCATGCTATCATTTATGAATGGGTTCTTTAATTAAAACGTTACTTCTTAGATATAAACAAGCTATGGTAAGTTTCCAGGTACATAGAATAGAAACAGATGGAAAGTTTAAAGAGTTGATTTTTATCCTGACTCATTTTTGTCAAGTGATTATTTTTATTCATATTTAGTATTTTTTAGATATTTAAATTTTTCAGGCTATATTATTGTATATTATTTATTTATTTATTTATTTATTTATTTAGAGATGAGGTCTTGCTGTGTTGCTCAGGCTGGAATGCAGTGGCTGTTCACAGGCATGATTATATCACACTACAGCCTTGAACTCTTTTGCTCAAGTGATTCTCTGCTGTATAGTATTCATACTCATGCTATAGCCTGGTTAGTAGAAAACTAATTACATTTGTTTTTCTTTGCTACTATTATTAACACTGTTTTCAGAGATATGTAGTTTAAAAAGTGAATTCTTGACTGGGCATCGTGGCTCACGCCTATAATCCCAGTACTTCGGGAGGCCGAGGCGGGCAGATCGCTTGTGGCCAGGAGTTCAAGACCAGCCTAGCCAATGTGGTGAAACCTCGTCTCTGCTAAAATCACAAAAATTTTCCATGGTTGGTGGCACACACCGGTAATCCCAGCTACTCAAGAGGTTGAGGCAGGAGAATCGCTTGAACCTGGGAGGCGGAGTTTGCAGTGAGCAGAGATCACACCACTGCACTCCATCCAGCCTGGGTGACAGAGTGAGACCCAAAGAAAAAAAAAAGAATTTTTTTTTTTTTTTTTTTTTTTGAGACGGAGTCTCTCTCTGTCGCCCAGGCTGGAGTGCAGTGGCGCAATCTCGGCTCACTGCAAGCTCCACCTCCCGGGTTCACGCCATTCTCCTGACTCAGCCTCTCCGAGTAGCTGGGACTACAGGCGCCCGCCACCACGCCCGGCTAATTTTTTGTATTTTTAGTAGAGACGAGGTTTCACCGTGTTAGCCAGGATGGTCTCGATCTCCTGACCTCGTGGTCTGCCCACCTCGGCCTCCCAAAGTGCTGGGATTACAAGCGTGAGCCACTGCGCCCAGCCAAGAATTCTTTATATTCCAATTCAATGTATTATTGCTGATTGTTACTTGAGTAACTTGAAGTTTCAAAGTATCAGAAGAGAATTTGTTTCATCCTACTTGCTCATTTGTTGATTTATTTACTCATTTATTCATTCATTCACTCATCTATCCATCCATCAAGTGTATATGGAGTATTTACCACATGCTGGACACTCTGACAGGTTTTGGGGTGATAGATACAGAAAGATAAAGACCCTATCCTCAAGGACATGACAACGTGGTCTGAGTAGAAAGGCAAACAGTGATGGGACAGTGTGTAAAGGAGCATAAAAGAGGTATGGCCAGTGGCACTGGGAGTGCAACGGAGCTTTATTGAACAGAAGTATACTGTCTGCTGGAGATAATTATAGATCATTTTTCTACAGATACTAACCTTTGCTCATTTTATGTTTTTACATTGTAACTGATTAAAAATCATTTATTTTAAATACTTTTAAAATATTGAAGTCTAACATACATACCAAATAAGTAACATACATGAACATTTTAAAATAATTATTAACAGAACCAGAATAATTATTAATATAACTCTACCTGGGTATAGAACATTACCAGTATCCCATAACCCTCCAATGTACACTTTCCCTCCCCACTATTGGAAACAGTCACCCTGACTTCTGTGATTATCAGTTCAGTGATTTTTAATTATAGTTTTATCACTTATATATCCATCCCTAAACAAGAGGTACATTTATTTCTCCCCTTTTCTTCCTTTTTTTTTTTTTGAGACAGAGTCTTGCTCTGTACCCAGGCTGGAGGGCAGTGGTGCCATCTCAGCTCACTGCAACCTCTGCTTCCCAGGTTCAATTGGTTCTCATGCCTCAGTCTCCCGAGTAGCTGGGATTACGGGCGCCTGCCACCACATCCAACTAATTTTTTTGTATTTTTAGTAGAGACGGAGTTTTGCCATGTTGGTCAGGCTGGTCTCAAAATCCTGACCGCAAGTGATCCACTTGCCTTGGCCTCCCAAAGTGCTGGGATTACAGATGTGAGCCACTGTGCCCAGCCTTTCTCCCTCTTTTAAAATAATTGAATGTAGAATGGACTTGTGGATTTTTATTTATGTGATATTCACACTCAATTTCAATCATTTTTCTTTGTGATATTCAAATTTTTCTAAAGTTGGTTCATAGAAGCCCTTTTGATTTCTGTGTTTTTTTGACATGACCCTATTAATCTTTAAGTGCTTCTTTGTATTCTGGGACAGGAAGAGAGCCTTTTGCTTTCTGGGACAATCAGATTGACTTTTTATTATATCTTAGAATTGATTTCTAGTTTTCTATGGTGACTAGTTTATAGACTAATCTTTGTCTTCATTTCCCTATTTCAGTTGTTTATTATCATCTTAACTTATTATATTAAAAAATGCCAAAGACTGACAGCTATCACTAGTCTTATTTTTAATCAAGTATTGAACCAACACACAAATCAGTGACAAGCATTTCAACTCTTTGACTTTTGGGAGGATTGCTTTGCACATACTAATTAAATTGAGTGAAATATAAGATCTCAGAAATAGCTATTTTTAGAATGCCATGGTAGTTAACCATAGTGAGTTTGAGGTGATAATCAGAATTTTAAAGAAACATTAGAATTCTAAAGGGGTAAGTTCTTACTCTTCCCAAGATTGAAACACTCTTAAAACTCACTAGTGAAACACTTAATCTGTTTTTCTCTCACAACTAAAAGACATTTGATCAGAGATAAGTGAACCTTAATCAGATTCAGCTCAGATCAGAGAAATGATCTCTGTGTTCAAGCCACTCTTGACCATGTAGAGGAAACAAATATTTATCTAGTGATCTATAGTGCAAGATGGTATCCACCTAGGGAAAGAATGAACAATCTTGCCTGGTTAAAGGGCTTCTGATAAAAGCTTCATAGAAAAATTGGTGTTTTTTGTGGGCTTCAAAGCTGTGTAAGATTTTGCTACAGTAGCGTTTTTTAAAGCAGAGGAAAGAGATGGAACAAGGATATAGCGATATGAAAGTGCCCCCAGAGAATTATATGAAGTTCAGGGGGCTGGGGAGGGCTGGGAGACTAAGATGCTTTGTTTAGTTGGGGCCTAGGGAAGGTGTTGATGACTCCACTAACAAAGGTGTTAATGACTCCACTAACAAAGGGGGACTTCATTTCGTTGGTAATGGAGGACTGTCAAGGTTTTTAAGTGAATGTTAAGGTTAGTACGTTTTTCGTAAAGATAACTTTGATAGCAGTATGGAAGTTTGATTAATCATGAAAATAGACACTTGATATGTGTTGAAATATTGAATAAGAAGCTTACTTTGATTAGTGGTTTTGATTATCAAAATAATTCCTGATTTCTATAGGTAGTATTCATTTTTAGGTCTACTGTAAGTGGAGATTTTGCTTATTCATATTATTGCTTACTTATTCATAAATTGTTTTTCTATAGCGCATTTTGATAATGCTTTGGACTGAAAGTAACAAAAAAGTGTGACTCAAGTATCTTAAAAGGAGATTCATGATCTCGTATAACTGTAAATCCAAAGGTTGTGCAGCCCCGAGTGTGACTCCAGCCATGCTGCTTTGTCATTCTTGGGTCCAGAAAAGACAAAAAGACCACCTCTTCCTCTGACTCATTGTAGGGAAACAGGGAACCTTTTTGCCAAAACTTCAGAGGTCTCGTTGGCTAGAACTGGGTCAAAACTCCCCTTAAACCTTGGTAAAGTAAAAGGTACCTGTGTGGTTAGTTGATACTAGTCAGGATCACCCCAGAACTGGGGTGAGTTCACCTTTCCCCGTGTCATATAGGAGAAGAGAGGATCACTGACCAAACAAGGGATCTCTTGGCTAGTGGCATATGGGGTGGATATTGGAGAGATAGCCAGAGGGTCTGCCAAAGAGAATTTTGGTAAAGGTAACCTTGAGGAATAAATAGACTTGAGTGCTATTGTGATACTGCTGCTGAGTTCATTCCACAGCCTTGCTGAAAAGAGAACCCTCTATCTACTAAATGTACACCCTTTACACTTGATCCAACAGGTGCTCCCTTTGTCAAAAATAATGAGGCATGTAACAGTAAAACCTGGGAATTTTTATTGAATTTTATTCACTGGTAATCTTTATACATCTTATTATTCAACCCCAATGAGATCTGTAATAAATTGCTTTAATTTTTTTTCATTTTAGTAACTTATGCTGTAAATAGAAGAATAATTCAATTAGAAGTATTGAATGTCAGATTGCACAATAATAGCCCTGGGCACACTGTGAAATTCAGTTCTTCAGCTGACTTACTCTGGACACCACCTGAACCTATAGCTTCCTTCTGTTGGAAAGTCAGTATGCCTCAGGCCATTCTAAAGGTCCTTCTAGCACCTTACCTGTCGTGTGCATTCTCTTCTTCCCTCTGCTTTGCAGTGTGGTCACCCTGATATCTTGGTTCTGTTGATTACCTCTTCTCTGATAAATCAATCCATGAAGATAAATTGGCTGGTTCTATCCCCCTTCTCAGTCTGTGTATGTGACTTTTTAGAGATGTTCTTGCCTCTTTGGGGTAGCTCAAAGGATTGACTCCAATAGGTGGTATTTTAGGACAGGGCAGGATTTTGAGTACTGTGATATCTCTTAAACTTCACTGTTGAAACAGCAATATATACACAGAACTAGCCCTACTCAAAGAGTTATTTGAGCCCATGAATCCATATTTACACTAGACTTCTCAGAGAGATTCCACACATTCAAGCAACAATCATTTAGAGAAAAAACAAAATCAGCTTATTAATAAATAATAAAATTGTTTATAATCAAAAATAATAATCATGAAAGTGTCTGAATTTTCTGATATAGAGAATACACTAAAATTTCCTCTTTTTACAAAAATCATATCGTGGCTTTGTGTTAATTAAAGTCTCTTTCACATTGTGAAAATAGCTACTGTCATTCTTTTTTTTTGAGATGGAGTCTCGCTCTGTCACCCAGGCTGGAGTGCAGTGGCGTGATCTTGGCTCACTGCAAGCTCTGCCTCCTGGTTCACACCATTCTCCTGCCTCAGCCTCCCGAGTAGCTGGGACTACAGGCACCCACCACCATGCCCGGCTAATTTTTTATCTTTTTTAGTAGAGATGGGGTTTCACCATGTTAGCCAGGATGGTCTCGATCTCCTGACCTCGTGATCCGCCCATGATCATGTCAGACTTTGACTATGGAGATCTGATAGCCTTGTTGTCACTTGAGTAACCTTTTTCCCCATTACTTTCTCCCTTTCTGGATCTAATTTTGATGTGGGTCTAATTCATATCTCTTCTCTTTAAAGTGTTCTTTTTTTTCTGATCCCACCTGATTCCTCCTGTAGCTTATAGCTCAGATTATAACAGACAACAAAGCTTAATAGAGGTCACAGAAACTTTCAGTTCTCACTTTGCTGTGTACCTTGCATTTAAAGTGTGTAATCACAGAAACTGCCTAGTTAAAGTTTATCACACAAGTAGGTCTTCTTCAATGCCCCTGTGGTGAAATGGCTTTGAAACAGCTTTCTAGCATTGTATTTTTTAAGGCCTTTGAGTTAACTGGTAACACATAGGTATGGATATGAATACCAAAGGATTTAGAGAAATAACAGATGTTAATCTATCCTTCCCTCTGCAAAAATGATATTGGGAATCTCAGTGCCCGGATGGAGTGGCATAGGATTTTCTCTCATGCACACCGTTGACTGCTACTGGGCAGTGTCTAGAAGGACTTTCCTTTTGATATCCTTTTCCAAAGCTAACACAGGCCATAAATTAGCCTGCAAACCCAAAGACATCTTACCTTTTGTGACAGGTTATCCCAGCCATGCAAAGTTAGTTTCCACCATGTCTTCCTCATTTAACTGTTTTCCTAGCCCAGTGGTTTCAACCCTGGCTACACATTATAATAACCTGGGGAATTTTAAAAACTACCAATACCTGGGTCCCTTCCTACTCCCATAGACCAAATGGTGCAGTGGTTTTCCAGAGTGGTCCCTGGGACCAGCGGCATCATCGTGGGAAACTTGTTAGAAATGCACATTCAAGGTTCTCACCCAGACCTACTGAATCAGAATCACGGATGGATGAGACCTAAAAAACTGTGCTTTTAGAAGCTCTCTGGGTTATTTGGTCCAAGTTTGAGAACCACTGATCTAGTGTTTTTCTGCATGACATTCACCTGCTATAGTTTTTTCTCACTATCTTGTTGTAGTCCAAACCTCAACCCTGCACCGATGTGTCACTCATTCCCTTACAGATATTTGAATAGGAATGTTTTTAAATTTCAATACTTAAAAACTGTTCTCACTCATATTCTAATAAAGATAGTATCTTCTGGATAAATCCCATTGAAAACCATGACCAGATGTTTGTTTGTTCTAAACATGTTTGGTCGTTATGAATTACATCAAAGAAGATTCCTGCTGAGCCATCTGTAACTTTCTGTGACCTGAGATACTGCACTCTGGATCTGGAAATTTGTTGATTAGCTGCTCAGTCACTGTAGGTTTATTTTGCAGTAATAGGGACACAGCCATGGCACCAGGTTATTGGGATTTTAGATCCAGTAGAAGGCACAACTTTGTAGAAGTTTGTAATCATGGGGGCAGGAAAGGCAGCTCAACAGGAAACCTCCGGCCGTAGATTGTGCTGGTTGGCTGGTTAATGTGCTGTGTACTTTGTGATGTCTTAGCTCAGGCTGCCATAACAAAAATACCATAAGGACTGGGTAGCTTAAAAACAGAAATGTATTCCTTACAGATCCAAAGGCTGAGGAGTCCAAGATCAAGGCTGATTCTGTCTTATTGAGGGCCTTCTTCCTAGTTTGCAGATAGCTACCCTCTTGCTGTACCCTCGGATGACAGAGAGAAAAATAGTTCTTCATGTCTGTTCTTATAAGAGCATGAATTCCAATCTACTCTCATGACCTAATCACCTCCCTAAGTCCCCAGCTCCTCATGTAATCACATTGGAGGTTAGGATTTCCACATCTGAATTTGAGGGGGAGACAAGCATTCAGTTCATAACACTGAAGGGAATATTATTGGGACATGCAGCCTGCCAAAGTGATCAGTGCAAGAGTTCATATAGAAAAAGGTTTACCCCATAAATTCTGGGATCATGATACCTTGCATTTGTTGTGCGGATTATAGATATTTGTTAGATGGTATCTATCAACATGAGAGGCAGTGTTACCAAATTGGTTCGCAGCATAGACTTTGTAGCCAGGCTGCCTGGCTCTATACCACTTACTAACTGTGTGACCTTGAGCAAGTCAGTTAACTGCTCATTGCCTAGATTTATCCACTTGTAAAATAGGAGTGGCAACTGTGCCTGTTTTATTGGGTAGTTGGCAGGTTTAATGAGTTAATGCATATGAAACACCCAAAACAGTGCTTGGCATGTGGAGGTGCTCAGTAAGTGTTTAGTTATTATTAGCTAACAGAGGCCCTTTCCTTTAAAGGGTTGCCATGAGGTCAGCTGTCTTGAAGGAACTGTTTAACTCTGAAAACTTTAGGACTAAAAGGAAGTTAGGCAGTGAGATTACTATTGGAGTTTGTTTGTTTGTTAAAAGCATATCTAATAAGGTTTTACTAAAAGTTTCAAAGCCGTATTCATGTTTATTAACTTGGTAAACCTACTTACCATATTTAAAAAACAGAAATAAATAGTTCTGAATCTCTTCAGTGCAATTTAAAAACCCCCAAAGCTCTGAAAGCGGTAACATTTTGTAAACTTGGAGCACCTCATTTGGCAATAAAAGCCTCACTTAATACGCATGAATTAGTTTTGTATTGCTGCTGTTAACTTTAGCTGCTTAAACCAATACACATTTATTATCTCATAGTTTCCATGGGTCAGAAGTCTGGGTACAGTGAAGCTCAGGTGGATTCTCTGCATAGAGTCTCACAGGCCTAAGTCATCTGGTCTATGCTTCTTTGTAGAGGCTCTGGAGAAGAATCTACTTCCAAGCCTTTTTAGGTTGTTGGCACAATTCAGTTCCTTGAGATTATAGCTGAGGCTCCCAATCCCTTGCTGGCTGTTGGCCCTGGATTGTTGCAGGGGCTGTCTGCATTCCCTGGGTGGTGATCCCCTTCCTCCACTTTCAAAGGCAACAGTGGTCAGTCAGGTCCTTCACAGACTTTGAATCTCTCAAACCTCCCATTTTGCCTCATTTCTCTTCTGCTATTTTCTTCCACCATATCTTTCCTACCAACTCTTCTGCCTTCCTCTTCTGCTTCTAAGGGCTTGTATTAGTCAGGGACAGGACTAATAGGATAGATATATATATGAAAGACAGTTTATTAAGGAGTATTGACTCACAGTCATAAGGTGAAGTCCCATAGTAGGCCATCTGCAAGCTGAGGAGCAAGGAAACCAGTGCCAGTCCCAAAACCTCAAAAGTAGGGAAGCTGACAGTGCAGCCTTCATTCTATGGCTGAAGGCCTGAGAGCCCCTGGCAAACCACTGGTGTATGTCCAAGGGTCCAAAACCTGAAGAACTTGGAGTTTGATGTTTGAAGGCAGGAAGCATCCAGCACAGGAGGAAGATGGAGGCCGGAAGACTTAGCCAGTCTAGTCCTTTCAGGTTCCACTGCCTGCTTTTATCCTAGGCACATTTGCAGCTAATTAGATGGTGCCCACCCAGACTGAGGGTGGGTCTGCCTCTCCCAGTCCACTGACTCAAGTGTTAATATCCTTTGGCAACACCCTTACAGACATACCCAGGAACAATACTTTGCATCCTTCAATCCAATCAAGTTGACACTGAATATTAACCATCACAGGGTTCATGGGATTACATTAGACCCCTTCAGACAATGCAGGAGAATATCCCTATTTATTTATTTTTTTGAGACACAGTCTTGCTCTGTTGCTCAAGGTAGAGCGCAGTGGGACAATCTCAGCTCACTGCAACCTCTGCCTCCCAGGTGCAGGTTATTCTCCTGCCTCAGCCTCCCGTGTAGCTGCGACTACAGGCACCTGCCACCATGCCTGGCTAATTTTTGTATTTTTAGTAGAGGCCAAGTTTCACTATGTTGGCCAGGCTGGTCTTGAACTCTTGACCTCGTAATCTGCCCACATCGGTCTCCCAAAGTGCTGGGATTACAGGTGTGAGCCACCGCGCTCTGCCGAAAGTCTCCCTATTTTAAAGTCAGCTGGTTAGTACCCCTGATTCCATCTGCAAAGTCTCTTCGTGCAGCACCCAAATTAGTGTTTGATTGAATAGGGAATGGGAATCTTGGGGGACATCTTGAGAATTCTGCCTACCATAATACATTAGACTATTTATAGTCTTTACTTATCCCACTGAACATGAACATCATTTGGTATAGAAATATTAATATGTTTGATTAAAGGTTGTTATCCTTCATTCTGCTGGGAGCATTATGTAATATATGATGTGTGCATATCATTACCTTTCTAAAATTAAACAATTTCTCAACTCCAAAACACATCTGGCCCCAAGGGTTGTTGAAGAGATTGTGGACACATTATAAAAAGTTACTGGTGAAAGATATTTTTGAAAGCATTTATATTTATATTTTAAAATACTGTGAAGTGGTACATGTATAACACCCACTACTTGAGAGAAAGGATGTTAATGTGCTCTCCAGATTTAAATTTAGAGAACTAAAAGGGATATGGGAGACAGACTCATTATTTTAAAGATTCAGAAAAAGGTATCAATATTACAGATAAGAAGGAAAAAAGATGGAAGATAACATTTATGAAACAGTATGCTATTCACCTTATACACAATCACACAACATAGCTCTGTGTGGAGTGTATGTGTCATTTAATCCTTATGATTTATGTGAGGTGTTATTTTCCCCATTTTACATGTGCTGGAATCAAGAATCAGGGAGACTCATTTGCCAAGGGTCACATGGCTAGTTAGCATGTGGAACTGGAATTTGAACTTTGTTCTGACTTTAAAAATCTGCTTTCTCTATTCATCGAAGAATGGTGGCAGATCTGGGATTTAAACTCTAATCTTCTGTCTCACCCTAAAAACACCTAGATAGTTGTTTTTAATACATAATTACAGATTTACAAGTACCTTCTGAAATATTTACAACATTTTAAAACTTAGAGGGGAAACTTACGATGCTTGTTCTGTTATCAGAATTGATTTGGATTTATGATATCAGTTATATGGAATTAAAATTTTCCATTATTTCAGGATCTTTAAAAAAATTATTTAAACCTTAAGATTAGATTCTCAATTGAATATTTTATTCTTGGATAAATTCTTTATTAAAAATTATTTGCCAGCTTGGTGCAGTGGCACATACTTGTAGTTCCAGCTATTTGGGAGGCTGAGGTGGGAGGATACTTGAGACAAGGAGCTCCAGGCTGTAGTGTTCCATAATTGCAGCTGTGAATTAGCCATTATGCTCCAGCCTGGGCAATATAGTGAGAGCACATCTCTAAAAAAAAAAAAAATTCTTTGCCATAAAATTCCATCTCTCAAAATGACAGAGTTTACCAATATGACATTCATTATTAAATGCTGGAAATAATATATTTTCCAATAGTGGAATATGTCTACATTCAGTGTTAAGTAATCTCTCATTATTCTTTAGATATCTAGTTTGTTATTCTTTCTATATATAATATTCTCTTTTGAAAAATAAACAGCTCCCCTGCTGTTTTATGTTTAAACTCCTCCTCGCTGTTTTGGTCTCTGTTTTCTCCATGTAGTAAAGTGTTGACAGCAACAGTACAGAGAGATAAAAATATACATCAATTAGAGCAGCAAATCACAGTATAGAAGCTAAGTATTTTAGTTATGGCATGAGAAACACAGCTGTAATAAGTGTCTCAATAGGAGTTTCTTTTGAATTGTTGCTAAAATTGTATTTCATTGTTTTTTATTTTATGATTGTCCTAGTGGATTAATAAAACTGGAATAGGCATGCATAAATATGAAGTAAAGACTAGTTATTTTACTAATGTCTTCATTCTGTTCCTTTATTCTGTTTTTATAGCCACAAGGACAATATTCTAGTTTCGCATTATTTATTATAATAAATTTTTGAAATCTTGGTTTTTCAGGACCGACTTTATGGTTCAATGAAATAAATTACAGCTTATATAACATTAATTCCTTAACAAAAATAACATTACAAATGAAGCTCTGAGATGGATACCAGTACTGATGATGAGAATATGAATATTTTTCCATTTAGACTGAAGCTTAGGAACATTCATATTTTTTTCAGCAGGAATGAATACAATTTTATTAACTTATATGCTAGGAAGTAAAGAAGTGGAATGACTAAGAGCAGAGAACTAGGCTTTGTTTTCACCATGGCCTTGAGGAAGGTTTCTGTCCATTTCTTTCGTTTGCTGTTTATGGTTTGCTTTTGTTTTATAGACAAATTCTAGCTCAGGCACTATGATTGCATTATCATGCAATTGTTATTTTGGGGCTAAGAAGAATTGAGATTGGTTAGATTTTATGTGATATCCTCCCAAAAAGTTACTTCATACTCTGGTACATCTGTCTTTCAGACAAAAGGTGTAGAAACACATGCAGGAAAATAGTATACAGCTTAAATATTTCTTATCCAAAAAGCTTGGGGACAGAAGTGTTTGGATTTTAGTTTTTTTCAGATTTTGGAAGATTTGCATATATATAATGAGATATCTTGGAAATGGCATCCAGTTCTAAACATGAAATTCATTTATATGTACCTTACAAACATAACCTGAAGGTAATTTTATACAATCATTTTGATAGTTTTGTGCGTGGAACAAAGTTTGTGTTAAGCACTTTCATGTGAAATTTTACACTTGTAGTATCATGTTGGCACTCAAAAAGTTTTGAATTTTGGATTTTAGGATTAGGAATGCTCAATCTGCATAAGCTTTTGGCCAAGACAGTATGAAAAGCAGTAGAAACTCAAAAGCTAATATTGAGAAATACGTAATTATCTCTTACTTGGAGATCTGGCATATCATTGTCTCTTGGGAATGGGATCAAGGCTCCCTAATTTTATAGGCCTGTGTTTATATCTGGGGAGTGTGCTTATTCCAAAATGAGAGGATGGCATTTTGAAGTTTAAGGTCAGAACTGATGTGTGGCCCACTGTGTGCTGCCACTTAATAACTTTGTTTTTAGGATAGTGATTATTTCCTCCTTGGCATGGTGGCCTAATAATGCCTATAATTCTCCTGTTACTACCAGGTGAGAACTAGCAAGGTGAGACAAGCAAGAGCAAGCATACTGGAAGTTTCTATAATATGTTTATAGAAAAGTAAAACTTATGATTGAGTAGGGATATAAAAGACCCAGGCTTGAGTTGCGGCTCTGTAACTTACTAGTTACATAACCTTGGCCATGCTGTGTCATCTCTCTGGAGGTCAGGGTTTTTTTTTTACTTTAAAATGGCAAATGTTCTTGTTCTGCTTGACCTGGCAGAGTTGTTGCAAAAGCCTAATGTTATCAACTTTGCCAAGTAGTCAAATATGATGCATATCATTTGGGAATCTTTCAGTTGCCAATAACAAAAATTTAACTCAAATTTGCAAAAGAAAAAGGAATTTATTGACTTGTGACGGAAATCTGGCATAGTTCTGGTTTTCTTTTTTTTATTATTTTTTATTTTCTTCTATTATTATGATTATTATTATTATTATTATACTTTAAGTTTTAGGGTACATGTGCACAATGTGCAGGTTTGTTACATATGTATCCATGTGCCATGTTGGTGTGCTGCACCCATTAACTCATCGTTTACCATTAGGTATATCTCCTAATGCTGTGCCTCCCCGCTCGCCCCACCCCACAACAGTCCCCGGAGTGTGATGTTCCCCTTCCTGTGTCCATGTGTTCTCATTGTTCAATTCCCACCTATGAGTGAGAACATGCGGTGTTTGGTTTTTTGTCCTTGCGATACTTTACTGAGAATGATGGTTTCCAGTTTCATCCATGTCCCTACAAAGGACATGAACTCATCATTTTTTATGGCTGCATAGTATTCCATGGTGTATATGTGCCACATTTTCTTAATCCAGTCTATCGTTGTTGGACATTTGGGTTGGTTCCAAGTCTTTGCTATTGTGAATAGTGCCACAATAAACATATGTGTGCATGTGTCTTTATAGCAGCATGATTTATAGTCCTTTGGGTATATACCCAGTAATGGGATGGCTGGGTCAAATGGTATTTCTAGTTCTAGATCCCTAAGGAATCGCCACACTGACTTCCACAATGGTTGAACCAGTTTACAGTCCTACCAACAGTGTAAAAATGTTCCTATTTCTCCACATCCTCTCCAGCACCTGTTGTTTCCTGACTTTTTAATGATGACCATTCTAACTGGTGTGAGATGGTATCTCATTGTGGTTTTGATTTGCATTTCTCTGATGGCCAGTGATGATGAGCATTTTTTCATGTGTTTTTTGGTTGCATAAATGTCTTCTTTTGAGAAGTGTCTGTTCATGTCCTTCACTCACTTTTTGATGGGGTTGTTTGTTTTTTTCTTGTAAATTTGTTTGAGTTCATTGTAGATTCTGGATATTAGCCCTTTGTCAGATGAGTAGGTTGCAAAAATTTTCTCCCATTCTGTAGGTTGCCTGTTCACTCTGATGGTAGTTTCTTTTGCTGTGCAGAAGCTCTTTAGTTTAATGAGATCCCATTTGTCAATTTTGGCTTTTGTTGCCATTGCTTTTGGTGTTTTAGACATGAAGTCCTTGCCCATGCCTGTGTCCTGAACAGTATTGCCTAGGCTTTGTTCTAGGGTTTTTATGGTTTTAGGTCTAAGATGTAAGTCTTTAATCCATCTTGAATTAATTTTTGTATAAGGTGTAAGGAAGGGATCCAGTTTCAGCTTTCTACATATGGCTAACCAGTTTTCCCAGCACCATTTATTAAATAGGGAATCCTTTCCCCATTGCTTATTTTTGTCAGGTTTGTCAAAGATCAGATAGTTGTAGATATGCGGCATCATTTCTGAGGGCTCTGTTCTGTTCCATTGATCTATGTCTCTGTTATGGTACCAGTACCATGCTGTTTTGGTTACTGTAGCCTTGTAGTATAGTTTGAAGTCAGGTAGTGTGATGCCTCCAGCTTTGTTCTTTTGGCTTAGGATTGACTTGGCAATGCGGGCTCTTTTTTGGTTCCATATGAACTTTAAAGTAGTTTTTTTCCAATTCTGTGAAGAAAGTCATTGGTAGCTTGATGGGGATGGCATTGAATCTATAAATTACCTTGGGCAGTATGGCCATTTTCACGATATTGATTCTTCCAATCCATGAGCATGGAATGTTCTTCCGTTTGTTTGTATCCTCTTTTATTGCATTGAGCAGTGGTTTGTAGTTCTCCTTGAAGAGGTCCTTCACATCCCTTGTAAGTTGGATTCCTAGGTATTTTATTCTCTTTGAAGCAATTGTGAATGGGAGTTCACTCATGATTTGGCTCTGTTTGTCTGTGATTGGTGTACAAGAATGCTTGTGATTTTTGTACATTGATTTTGTATCCTGAGACTTTGCTGAAGTTGCTTATCAGCTTAAGGAGATTTTGGGCTGAGACAATGGGGTTTTCTAGATGTACAATCATGTCATCTGCAAACAGGGACTATTTGACTTCCTCTTTTCCTAATTGAATACCCTTTATTTCCTTCTCCTGCCTGATTGCCCTGGCCAGAACTTCCAGCACTATGTTGAATAGGAGTGGTGAGAGAAGGCATCCCTGTCTTGTGCCAGTTTTCAAAGGGAATGCTTCCAGTTTTTGCCCATTCAGTATGATATTGGCTGTGGGTTTGTCATAGATAGCTCTTATGATTTTGAGATACGCCCCATCAATACCTAATTTATTGAGAGTTTTTAGCATGAAGGGTTGTTGAATTTTGTCAAAGGCCTTTTCTGCATCTATTGAGATAATCATGTGGTTTTTGTCTTTGGTTGTGTTTATATGCTGGATTACATTTATTGATTTGCGTATGTTGAACCAGCCTTGCATCCCAGGGATGAAGCCCACTTGATCATGGTGTATAAGCTTTTTGATGTGCTGCTGGATTCGGTTTGCCAGTATTTTATTGAGGATTTTTGCATCAATGTTCATCAAGGATATTGGTCTAAAATTCTCTTTTTTGGTTATGTCTCTGCCAGGCTTTGGTATCAGGATGATGTTGGCCTCATAAAATGTGTTAGGGAGGATTCCCTCTTTTTCTATCGATTGAAATAGTTTCAGAAGGAATGGTACCAGTTCCTCCTTGTACCTCTGGTAGAATTCGGCTGTGAATCCATCAGGTCCTGGACTCTTTTTGGTTGGTAAGCTATTGATTATTGCCACAATTTCAGAGCCTGTTATTGGTCTATTCAGAGATTCAACTTCTTCCTGGTTTAGTCTTGGGAGGGTGTATTTGTCGAGGAATTTATCCATTTCCTCTAGATTTTCTAGTTTATTTGCATAGAGGTGTTTGTAGTATTCTCTGATGGTAGATTGTATTTCTGTGGGATCGGTGGTGATATCCCCTTTTTCATTTTTTATTGCATCTACTTGATTCTTCTCTCTTATCTTCTTTATTAGTCTTGCTAGCAGTCTATCAATTTTGTTGATCTTTTCAAAAAACCAGCTCCTGGATTCATTAATTTTTTGAAGGGTTTTTTGTGTCTCTATTTCCTTCAGTTCTGCTCCTTGGCCTAAAATCAGAACAAGGTTCTAATTTTCTAAATGATGAAAGCACTTAGCATTTACCATGCCAGGCACTGTTCCAAGAACTTCCAATATATAAATGTGTTCAAAACTCACAAAGAGCTTAAGTAAATTGTGTAAAGCCACCCCTGGAATATGTGCTAGAACTGAGATTCAGAAAGAGACAGTTTGAGGCTAGAAAACTCAAAAATTTATTTCAGCTTTTCACATTATTAGTAATGTAAATTCTGTGGATTTTAGTCAAATTTGGGAAAACCTCTGTCATAATGCACTCTAAGATTTTATGGCATTTCAAGTTTTGAGGGGACAGTGAATGATCTTAAATACTCTTAAACAATATATATTCTGCCTTTCAGATTAATGATTTTGATGCTTCTGAAGAAAATGACTTTTTTTCCAAATAATTTTTTTTCTCATTTTCTTGATGGAGAGGGTCTTGATTTTTCAGAGCCCTAATTATCAGTGTAGTTTGACTTTGGATAATCCAGCACTAAATGTGACAATTTAATGCTATATTATTGTAAAACACCAAGTGTGCTGGGCATAGTGGTGCATTCTTGTGGTAGTCCCAGCTGTTTGGGGGGCTGAGATGGGAGGATCGCTTAAGACTAGGAGTTCAAGGCCAACCTGGGCAATATAGGGAGATCCTGTCTCTAAACAAAACACACACACACGCAAATAAATAATTGTGCCCTGTGTTCACCCACTCACTCCCCATTAAATTTGTATATTGTAGGGATAGGAGATTGCCTGAGCTGGTTGCCAGGAAAGAGATTTGGAACAGGTGCAGCTCTTTAACTTATTAGAAAACAATATAAGACTGTGATCTGGATGTGAGGGCTAGGGGAGGTGGGGAGCATTCTGGGCATTGCAGGGGTAGTGGAAGCTATCTGTATAAGCAGATGGTTCCTATGGAGTAGGCAGATTTTGGAGGCTGCAGGCCCAATGCTATCACCATCACAGTGGGATCTACTACCTTCAAACAATTTTAGCTTTAAGGCAGCAGAAAAGTATTCTTTCCATACCCAAGTTGTTCTTGTGGAGGTTTGTATCAGTATATTGACAGGGTCAGATCTTGATCTTATGACTAGATGGATGTGAGCTCACAGAGACCAATGAGCACCTATTATACACAGATGCTTAAGGTGGGTGGATGAAGGGATTGGGCAGAGAGAGATGCTAAATCTGTCACATTAACCATGGTTCACTAATGTAGGCTTAACTTGGAATTTTACTAATATAATACAAGGCTAGGTCCAGGGTTGAATCCAGGTTCATTAGGCCTGAAAATCATTTAATTTTAAGGGATACTTTTAAGAAAAAAATATATTATAATTACAAAGTTAAGTATGGATGTATTTATAACTAATGAAAAAAGAAGTGATAACATTTTTAAAAGCTGACAAGTACCACAAAAGCCTAGAAATGTAACATAAATACCACAAAAGCCTAGAAATATAACATTTAAAAATGAATTGCTTGATGCACTACTGTAATATTTCATTATAATTTATATGTTGTGGCTGCATACTTTCTAATCATTTCTCTTAAGGTAATAGTCATTTTGAAATATCACTGTCTATATTGAGAATATAGAGATCCAATCTTTCCAGTTAGCATGGTTGTTTCAAATTTATTTTCAATTATTGATAGTTCAGAAAAATTTATTTCAGCTTTTCACCTTATTAGTAATGTAAATTTTGTGGATTTTAGTCAAATTTGGGAAAACCTCTGTCATAATGCACTCTAAGATTTTATGGCATTTCAAGTTTTGAGGGGACAGTGAATAATCTTACTCTGAATTAATGACCCTCATGACACGGTTTGTCATCAGTGTCCTCATTCATTAGGATACCAGGAGTTTTCCGATAGCTTCACTGATGTCAGTATTTCATGACAAATCAGTCAGAAATTTAAATTTTCTGGTATGCTCTTATGATTAACTTCTCTTCATAATTAGATTGTTAAACAACCCAAGAGCCTATTCATTAAAGTAATTTCAATTGGTTACGTGGCTGTTTTTTGTCACTTTTGTTTCATATTTCCTTAATTTCTTATCTGAATATTTTATTTTAGTTGTTTAATGAATTTTTTCCAAAATGACAAAAGAAGTAGTCCTTGGTATATATAGAAATCAGGCATCATAATTTTTCACTATTTTTTTGAAATGTCTTTTAAAATCATAGTTAAAATAGTGTATTCAAACTTCACCAAATATGCTATTCTAATAGAAAAAAGTGTGCATTTATATTGAGTTTATTTTTGACAGGAGTGCACTTTGAATTTTGATTAGGTATCTGTGATTATGGAACTCTCTGCTTATTATTTTAGACATCTGGTGACTGGAAAAATTTTCCATAGACTAGCTTTTATTTTAAACCTTTTATCCTGGCTACCCTATCCTTCAGTTGGAGACATATTGGGCGCATCCCTGTGGTAAGAGGTCTTTGGCCCTGCACCTTGTTTTGTTGATTGAGTCAGCACAGTGGGCTCTAAGAATATATCTGGATGTCATTTCTACACTGCTAAGGCCAGCAGTAACTTTACTGTACACAATAGTGATGTGAATCACGTGTTTCCCTAACTCTACTTTTCATTTGTCTGAATGCCAAAAATGTCTACAACCATTCCAACCCGTTATGGTTGAATTTCTCTTTTTTTGAACCACGCGAACATATTGCTAGGGTCTCTCTGTAGAACTTGTAAGGGAACTGTGCTTGGAAGAGGCTCTTAGGTTCATGGTGAGCCTACTTCTGGCTATGTTTCACTTGGAACAAATCATCTAAAGAACCATTAAAGGACAGGCCATGGGACACTGGCTATAAGGTGCCAGAACTGACCTAAATTTCAAATGTGTCTGATAAAACTATCACAGGTTTTTCATCTGAAATGGTTGTTATGAATTTGCCTCAAGACTTTTTTTGCAGGTGATGGTCACCCGCTTTTAACTAGTTATGGCTTTGGTAGAAATAATTTACTGGCTCAGGTAACAAACCACTGGAAGGTAAGCAGGTTGGAAGTAGCCAAAAGGTCACCTGGATTTATATATTCGAACAGTGTCGTATCTGTTAATCTGTTTTTTTCTTTTCCCATCTTTCTTTTTCTATGTTAGTTTTATTCTCTACTCCTGAAAAAGGCCTTTTTCTTAAAAAATGATTGCAGGCAGTATGGGGTTCTATAGTCTGAAAGGCCTAAAGGAACTTCTTTTCCAGCTCCTAATGGGGACATCCTTGGGAATGACTCTGGCCAGCTTGGGTGATGTGCCCACCTCAACTGTTCCGTGTCTTTCCATGAGTCTAGCAAGCAGTAGAACATTGTGATTGGCATGTGGTGGGTTGGAATGGAAGAGCAGGTCCCCCAGAAAAGCAGGGTGTCATTTTGGTAAGTCAAAACCATAATCGTCCACTGTAGTAGCTGAGGCCAAGGCTTGGTGTGGAGGTGGCATGGAAGTCATCAACTGATGCAACCTACTGTGTGGGGTGCCACTCCTCGTGTATACAGTAACTTATCCCCATTTTGAAGATAATTTAGGCACAAAATTCACTCTAAGTCTCAGAAAGTGTAATTTTTTGTGATTAGGAAGTGTGGTGTGCTTTTTAAAGTGTGTGATGGCATATTAAGAGTTAATTCACACAGTCCTTCATTAAAGTGTCAGTAAAATGGGACTAAATTAGTTCTAAAAATCATTCAGGGCTCTGACCCATTTAACTTGGAATATAATCAGGAAAGCTAGTAGTTGAGAAAGGGATCAGAGGGCTCAGAAACTTTCAGAAGCAACATTGTTAATGTTTACACTAAAATGGTAAAAAGGGAATGTTTAAATCTAAAACTATTATTTATTTAAACTCATTAAGACAATTGATATTGAACATTGAAATTAAAAATGCTGCCTGTAATCCCAGCACTTTGGGAGGCCAAGGCGGCAGATCACAAGGTCAGGAGATCAAGACCATCCTGGCTAACAGGGTGAAACCCGTCTCTACTAAAAATACAAAAAATTAGCCGGGCATGGTGGCAGGCACCTGTAGTCCCAGGTACTCCAGAGGCTGAGGCAGGAGAATGGTGTGAACCCAGGAGGCAGAGCTTGCAGTGAGCTGAGATTGCGCTACTGCACTGCACTCCAGCCTGGGCGACAGAGTGAGACTCCGTCTCAAAAAAAAAAAAAAAAAGAAAAAGAAAAACGCTATGTTTTTGTTCTTCTTGCATTTTTGTTCTTCCTAAGTCAACTTGTTGGAGAATATTAATAGTTGGCAATATGTGTCTTTAGAGGGAAGATGAGTGGTGAACTCTGAAAGTAACCCTTCATGTCACTCTGTAAGGTGTTTCTCTCTCTCCCTCTCCCTGCTCTCTCTCCTTTCTCTCTAGCTTCTTTCAAGATTTTCTCTTTGTCTTTGGTTTGCTGCAGTTGGAATGATATACCTAGGTGTAGATATTTTGGTATTTATTCTGTTTGGTGTTCTCTGAGCTTCCTGGATCTGTGGTTTAGTCATTAACTTTGGAAAATTCTTGACTGTTATCGTTTCAAATATTTCTTCTTTGTTTTCTCTTGCTTGTTTTTATGCTATTCTAATTATGCATAAGTCACACCTTTGGAGATTGTCCCATAGTTCTTGGTAGAGTATTGTGTTCTGTTTTTTTTTTTTTTTTTGTCCTTGCATTTTAATCTGAGAAGTTTTTGTGGACATAGCTTCAAACTCACTAATTCTTTCCTCAGTTGTGTCCAGTCTACTGATGAGCCTATCAAAGGCATTCTTCATTACTGTTAACAGTGTTTTTGACTGCTAACTTTTCCTTTTGATTCTTTCTTAGAATTTTTCCCTCTCTGCTTACATTATTCATCAGCTCTTGGATGTTGTCTACTTTTTCCACTAAAGCCTCTAACCTAGTAATCATAGTTAAATTCCCTGATAGTTCCAAAATCTATGTCATGTCAGAGCCTGCTTTTGATGCTTGCTTTGTCTCTTCAGACTGTTTTTTTCTTGCCTTTTAACATGCCTTGTAATTTTTTGTTGAAAGCTGGACATGATGTATCAGATAATAGGAGCAAAGGTATATAGGTCTTGAAATGTTTGGTTTGATGTTAATCTGGCTAGTTGTGCAGTTTTAATGATTGTTTTAGCTGTAGGGGCCAGAAGTTTCAGGTACTTCTAATGTTCTTGTTTTAATTTTCCTTGTTGTCTTTGTGAAAACCTAAGACCTTCTTAGAGTCTACACCTTACAGCCCTCTCAGCTGTAACCCGTGAATATTATACTAGAGCCCCAGAGCCCTGTTCATGTGCTGGTAAGGTATGGAGGAAGAACACGTGTTCTATAATTTCATGATTAAATCTCAGTCTTTTAAGTAGGCTCATCCCTCTGCTGTGACCTTCACAGTGTTTCTGAACTATCCCCCTCACTCCCTTTGCTGAGACCAGAAGGCTAGAGGAGTCTGTAGTTGGGGAAATGCTCTTCTGTTAGGTAGGATAAAGTTCTGGTAAAGTCCTTCCCCATGGAGAGTAGCCGTTTTGTTCTGGGGAATGTTCCAGGTGTATTTCATGTAATTCATATTGGTTACTTTTCCTCTTTCCCTCTAGAGCCAAGGGCTCGGGGGACTAGGGAAATCTTCACCATGAGAACATGGTAAGGTTCCCGGAGGCAAAACTCTCAAAAGTATGGGAACACCCCCTAAGACTGGAATCCCCGGATGTCTCTCATGCTTATGCTAGTCCACAGTCAGCCTCCAGCAAAGCATCAAAGCCATTGCCCAAATCTTCCACCAATTTATAGTATCCAGTAGCTTCTGCTTCAGATAAACTGATCTTACGTATTATTCTCTATGTTCACCTGTTTTTCCAGATTTTGGGGTGGCAGTTTGCCCTGTGACTCTGTTCTCTGATAGGTTCAAGAAAAGTCATTGATTTTTAGTTTGTTCAGCTTTTTTCCTTATGAAAATGAGGGTAATGACTTCTAAGCTCCTTACATGCTGGAACAGAAACTGGAAATCTTTATATTTTCAATAGATTATATTTTTTCTGAACTTTTTTATTAATTTTCATTTTTTCTCACAGAGTCTTGCTGTGTCACCCAGGCTGGAGTGCAGTGGTACAATCATAGCTAACTGCAGCCTTAAACTCCTGGGCTCAAGGGATCTTCCTGCATCAGGCTCCTGAGTAGCTAGGATTACAGGTACACAGCACCATGCCTGGCTAAATTTTTTATTTTTATTTTATGTAGTCAGGGTCTTGCTCTGTTGCTCAAGCTGGTCTCAAACTCTTGGCCTCAAGTGATCCATGCCTTGCCTCCCAAAGTGTTGGGATTACAGGCATGAGCCACCATGCCTGGCCATTTCTTGAACCTTCTAAATGTTATATGGAGATGAGTGATTTTCATAGTAACATCACTGATGTTACTATGTTCATACTCATAGGAAAAGTGTTTCTCACACTCATGTTTCAACTTTACTAGAGTGTAAGGTTGATGATGACAGTGATTTGTCTTGATTCTTTACCCAAATGATGTGAATTACAGGTACTCAAAAATATTCATGGAAAGGATAAATATTAGTTGTATCTGAGTACCACTATCTTTTTTCTTGAAATTAATTCCCTTTTAAAATCTTAAATACCTACTGCCCTCTCCTTCTAAGGAGTAACATCTATGAAATCATAGATTTGATATGCTAATTGTCTATTTTTTCTGATATATGTTAGCATAATTTCCTAAAGATTAGAATAAAAGGTTCCTAAAATCATCCCGTATCTATCTAGTGGCATGTGTACCCATGATGGAAAACACTCCTCTAAGCTGATGAATATAACATGTAGCTGTATACTGATTTTTATGAGTTCTCTCAAAAATTAGCTGTTAAACAGAAACACGTTGCCCCAAGTAGGGCAGGAGTAAACTCAGAGTCTCTCTGATTCTGCATAGGCGTGACAATGTAATGGGCCCGATGCTGCTTCTATTCTAGGAAGGTTCAACTTTCTCCCGACTCCCCATCATATACATTTATTTCATAAGAATATTTTATTGCACCATTCTTTAAATCTGAAAGTCAGGTGAGGAAGTTTTTCCAGCAGACACATTATCAAGAAGTTACATACTTTTGACTGGGTGAAGTGGCTCACACCTGTAATCCCAGCACTTTGGGAGGCTGAGGCGAGCAGAGCACCTGAGGTCAGGAATTTGAGACTAACCTAGCCAACATGGCAAAAACCCGTCTCTACCAAAAATACAAAAATTAGCCAGGCGTGGTGGCGGGCACCTCTAATCCCAGCTACTCAGGAGGCTGAGGCAGGAGGTAAAAAAAAAAAAAAAGTTATATACTTTCTGGAAACACTGGGCCCTCTAAGAATTTGCCACATCAAACTGAAAAGTTGCTTTGAGAGCTTTCTGGCAGAAGGAGCTTTTGCAGAGGTCACATTTACCAAGTCATCATTCCATTGAGATTTGTGGTATTCTAGTGATTCTCAAATGCTGATCCTCAGATTGGCTGCAGCAGAATCACTTGGATAACTTTCGAAGAAATGATTCCTAAGCTAAGTCCCACCCACAGAGATTCTGAGTAGATCTGGTGGAGGAAGCCTGGAAATCCACAGGTTTGTAGAACTCTCCAGGTGATTCTGCTACAGAGCCATGACTGTATGCTGTGGTCTGTGCAGTGATCATTGATACAGGGTAGAACTTTAAGAGTTCAACATACACTGACATTTCTTCTCATCTTAAATAAAGTAACAAAGGTTTAATAAAGAGAAAAAGAAATGGATCGTGGATACTGAATAATACCTTTGTTCTGAAGAAGACAATGAAAAGAACTTTAACAACCATTTAAGAAGCAGTTAGGGGTTAAAGATGATTGAATTGATTTGAACTCTAATAAATGTTATCTGTTGATTGGAGAACACTTAATAAATATTAATCGTGAAGTAAATAAATTTTGCCTTGCTCTTCCAGAGGTGGAAAGAGAACAGTAAAATGCCTGAATAATTACCCCACTTCATGCCATATTATAGCAAAATAAAGCAACTGTGGATTCTGTCTCTGCTCATGTAACCAGGCTGTATTCACCATCCCTGCTGCCCTTAGTTGTACATTTGGAATCAATCATCACAGGCATGCATAGCTGCAAGCATGTGGTTTCAGGAAAGAGGTTCAGAAAAGCTAAGTGGTAAAAGGAATATGGTTTGATCAAATAAAAAAGCTGCATTCATGAAACTGGAGGAGGAAATGGAAACAGACCTCCAAACATCACATTTCATCTTAGTACATTAAATGTCTTTTTACCAAAGCCAAGCAAAGCCCAGAAAATACTAAAAGCTTGGCTTCAGAAGCCAGGCAGCTTGGATTTTTCTTGGAAGCCCTATGTTCCAACAAATGATGAAGTTTAATATTCTCATATCTTGTTCTTTTATTACTAATTTAAGAACCTACATTTCATTTTGCATAGTGAAATTTTTGGGGAGCAAAGGCATTTATTGTGTTTTCTCTTTGAGTTTTTGTTTTTGATCAAAGTTATGTATTTACATTTTTTAGTAAATTAATTTGTGGTACACTTTTCCCATGAGACAACTGCTTTCAAATCTTTTTTTTTTCACTTTTTCTTCATATAACAAATGTATATATGAATGACTGAACTAGAAAATATTATTTTCCTTTTCACTAAAACTGTGTTTCTCAAGGTATGTTTTCTGATTGCTTTCACTGGAATTGGCTGATATGATTATTACAAATGAGGAGTCCTGGGTCCCATTCCAGACCTAATAAGTCAGACTTGCTAGTGTATGAGCTCTAGGCATTTGTATTTTAAACAATCTCTGAGTAATCTTCATGCAAATTAAAGTTTGAAAGTCACTTTCCTAAAGCTTCTTGATTTTTTTCCTAGGAATGTAACATTTTCTAATTGTATTTCTGTTTTCATATCCATTGTCATTTGGTTAGGGTCCTATCTAACAAATGTATAACTTTTGCCAATGATGTTAGTACAAACAAGACAAAGTAGTAAGTTTACCCTTTCTAGAACAATGGGAAATGTCCCTAGAGACTGAAATCTGAGTCCTAGATGTGCTTAGTGCTATTGAGTTAATGCTTCTAGGTCCTTTTAGTGGACAAATTTGAAAATTATGTTATTTTTGAATTAGAATTATTAATGGGTACCTTATAATTTATTAAACTTATATATGTCTTTTTTTCTTATGTGAAAATTTGTACTTCCTAAAAACAGTAACATAATGATTTTCTGCTAATCGTAAAACCACCGTATGATGTTTAAGATTACTTCGCATCTCCTTTGGATTTTAGAATATTTCCCCCTAAGGAACTGTAGTTAAAGTAGTATGCTCTGTGTTCTCACTCATATGTGGGAGCTAAAAAAAGTTGAGCTCATAAAAGTAGAGAGGATAATTGTGGTTGGTAGAGACTGGGAAAGGTAGTGGGAAGGGAAGGATAAGGAGAGGTTGGTAAATGGATACAAAATTACAGCTAGGCCAGCATAGTGGCTCATGTCTGTAATCCCAACACTTTGGGAAGCTGAGGCAGGAGTATTGTTTGGAGCCAGGAGTTCAACGCCAGCCTGGGCATTATACTGAGACCTTGTCTTTACAGAAAACTAAAATATTAGCCAGGCATGGTGGTATGCACCTGTAGTCCCAGCTTCTTGTGAAGGCTGAGGCAGGAGGATTGCTTCAGTCCAGGAGCTTGAGGCTGAAGTGAGCTATGAGTGCACCACTGTACTCCAGCCTGGGTGACAGGCCTAGGTAACAGAGTGAGACCCTGTCTCTAAAAATAAAAATTAAAAATAAAAAAATACAAATTTACAGCAAGATAAGAGGAATAAGTTCTAGTGCTTTATAGCACCTTAGGGTGAATATATTTAACAATAATTTATTGTATATTTTGAAAAATCCAGAGAAGAGGATTTGGAATGTTCCCAACACAAAGAAATGGCAAATGTTTAAGGTGATGGATATGTTAATTACCTGATTTGATCATTACACATTGTATACATATCAGAACGTCACTGTGTCCCATAAATATGTATAATTATTATGCGTCAACTAAAAATAAAAGGACAAAAGTCCTATGCTGTGTCAGTAACTTAAAATACTTAAAATAAGTTACCTTAAATACTTACTCTCTCTGAATAGTTTTATTATCAATTTGCTATATATGTAGGTTTTATTCATTTTAGTTTGTTTTCACCTAGGGCTGGCACTTTTTCTTTTTGATTAAATTTAATTCTTGAAATACATGAGGCATATGCATGTCCAAAGTGATATAAATATATAAAGTATGTACTCAGAGAAGTTTTACTTACGTCTATTCCTTCCACCTAGTTTCTACCTCCTTCTCCCATATAGCTAACCATTTTTATTAATTTCTAGCTTTTCCTTTCACTGTTTCTTTGTAAAAATGCAAGCATGTGTGTGTGTATATATATATATGTGTGTGTGTGTATAAATACATACATATATATACATATATATATATATTCCTATTTCTCTTCAGTTTTTCACAAAGAATAAAAAAAATGTGTTTTACATTTTTTTTCTCCACATACAGATATAGGAAATGAAGGAAAACCTTCACAAACTACCACATTCTTCTCGACTCCCCAAAGACTCTGAGATGGTCCCACTGAGTTACTAGTTCATCTTGTTCTTAGGTCCTCTCTTGTTTCAGGTCTAAACCAGACCCTTTAGCAAAGATCTATTGTTCAAGGTCAGTATTAATTATCCCATGTTAATGAAAATGACCTGAAAAATCACATAGTGTATCCTGTTTGTGGGCTAATTCATTCGTAGATTATCTAAACAGTATTGATATCAAGTGGCCAAGAAAGAAGTGGTTTTGCCTTCCTTTTTTGTCCTTTGTAAATAAAAGGTCCAGATGTAGCACCCAGAAACTACCATTCTCTTTGTTGTTTCGTGTTGTTTGAGATGCCACAGTGTCTTTTTCTTTTTTTTCTTTCTTAAAACTTTGTTAAGAACAATTAAAAAGGAGTGTCATTATTGGACTCTTCTGTGAGGAACCTTTTATTTTGTAAGTAAATAATATGAGAAAATCTAGATTTTTTTCCCCCATTACTGTTCTACCAAAGTAGCATTTCACACTGAGTAGAGCAGGAAAACATAGTAGGTGTATAAAAAGCAAAGAAGCCAAATCTAATAAAATAGATGATGGGATTGGAATTTGGGTAGAAATATAAAGCATCTGCTTTATTCCTTATTTGCAACATTCGTTGACAATAAGGCACATTGTGAAGAAAGAAACCAATCTTTCCAAAGAAGATTTTGCAGTTGAACTCACTCTTTAAGATTCCCAATGGTATGTTTGCTTCCCATTTTACTGCTTATGGCACACAAAAGTTGGAACATGAAAATCCCTGGAGGTCAAATGTTGTTTAAATTGTTTCTTAGCAGTGAATAATGGCTCCTTAGGAATAAATATGTGCATTTTACATGGCAATCTATAGGAGGCAAATTGCATACTTAATTTCCAATAAATAACTGAATATAATAATGTTTACATAAAGCTTTGGACAAAGGTAGTATCAGCACACATTGCTTTTCATAGATAGCTTATGAGCTCTATAGCTTTTTTATGTAAAAAGTTTTAGTTATAATGTAAGAGTATTTATCTCATGACATATTATATATAGTGGTTTTATTTTTTGCCATCGATAAAAATGTGTGAACTACTAAACCAAAAAAAAAAAAGATTAGCTTCAAAACTATTCCTTTTTAATTTGGTGAAATAAACTTGCAACCAATTTAGCACTGACCCAGAAAGAATATCCATTAGCCCTTCTGAAAATTTAGCATGCTAGGCCGGGTGTCACGGCTCACACCTGTAATCTCAGCATTTTGGGAGGCCAAGGTGGGTGGATCACTTGAGGCCAGGAGTTTGAGATCAGCCTGGCCAACATGGTGAAACTCTGTCTCTATTAAAAATACAAAAAATTAGTTGGGCGTGGTGGTGGGCGCCTATAATCCCAGCTGCTTGGGAGGCTGAGGCAGGAGAATTGCTTGAATCTGGGAGGTGGAGGTTGCAGTGAGCCGAGATCATGGCACTACACTCCTGCCTGGGCGACAGAGTGAAACTCTGTCTCTAAACAAAGAAAGAAATAAACAAAGTTTAGCATACTGACTTTGAAATTTATAATGGTATAAACTTGCTTCAAAATATATTTTGTTCTGGCCGGGTGTGGTGGCTCATGCCTGTAATCCCAGCACTTTGGGAGGCCAAGGCAGGTGGATCACCTGAGGTAAGGAGTTCGAGACCAGCTTGGCCAACATGGTAAAACCCTGTGTCTACTAAAAAAATACAAAAATTAGCTGGGGGTTGTGGTGTGCATCTGTAATCCCAGTTACTCAGGAGGCTGAGGCAGGAGAATCACCTGAACCTGGGAGGTGCAGGTTGCAGTGAGCCGAGATTGTGCCATTTCACTTCAGCCTGGGCGACAGAGCGAGACTACATCTCAAAAAATATGTGTGTGTATGTGTGTGTATGGATATATTTCTTAAAAAGATTAAACCTCAAATGATGAAAAACTACATTAGCGTTCTCTCATCTTCCATAATACAGATGAAAATGGTCAAGTTCCTGAACCTTTATGAGAGTTCACAAAAATAGTGAAAGCCATCTCTTATGTGGATAGCAATTTTTTTCTGGGTAATAGCAATGATTAAACAGAATGGGCTTTGCTGATATACCTGTGACTTACTGCGTTCTCATGAGTATTGGTATTGTGGTGTTAATGTGCAGGCATTGAGTATTAGTCATGGCAAGGGACAAGTGTGGGTTCTGTAACTGCAAATGTAGAAGAGACTGACAATGACAATGACAAGCTCATTAGTATATTTTTTTCCTGGGACCTCATTCAGGCCAGAACCACCATCTCTTTCAGTTGTAATTTGGGATTGGTTGGCTAAGGCCTAACAAAATGGGTTTTTAAGTCGCTTTACCTGTGGTTTGTTGAGAAGGGAGGGCTAGTGCCACAATCATGTGACAATACTCCACAGGGGGCTTTCCGTGCTTGGAGGAGGATGCATATTTGCCAAGGGGATGGGTTTTGTGATTTGTACTTCTGGGCTTTCACTGGGAGAGCAGAGGCAACTTTTGTCTTGATTTGTTTCCTCCATTGTGTATTGACCTTGGCCTTACTTCTTCCTTCACTATTCCAAGCCACCCTGACAGTACCACTTCTGAAATTCCACTAGGTGAATGCTCATTAAACCTTTGACCTCTTCCATTGCATTGCAGTGGAATTGGCCCAGGCAGTCCCTGAGATCAGCAGATTATTTGTGCCAGGATAACATATATTTTTAGAATTTTAAATTTTATGTATTTTGTATTCACATACTATGTAATTCAAAATAGGATTATTCCAGGAAAGTTTATTTGCAGTGAGACCATTTACAAAAAGCATGGGAGTAAGAGAACCCCAATGGATAGTGCAGAAACCTGGCTTTTAGTACCCTAGTTGGGGATGAGGAGAGGGAGTGGGGACTGGAACTTAAGGGGTGAGTTCTGGAATTTAGGGAGTGAATTTTACTCTAGAGTCAGAAACCCCTGAGAGGAACCACAATCTTCTTTGGAGAGACAGCCAACTCCAGGGGACCATGGTCAAGAGAGCCAGGAAATAAATACTTTGTCTTCACTGATTTTTCTCCACTGATCTTCTGTCCTGCCTTCCATCATCCAATCCTTCCAGAAACCAGAAGGCAGGGAACTCTTTGCTATGAACCATAAAGGTCAGCCTCTTGGGGCACAGGGCAGTGTGGCAAGTGAATCGCAAGGAAATGGAAATTCCTAGCATAAAAGAAGTACGTGAAGGCTCTTTCCTACCTTGGCACCTAGTTCTCCTCTGCAAAAGCAACCATTTCACCAGAGCCTTCCAGAGACCTTAATCCCCTCTTGTTATTTTGCAAGTAAACTGAGGAGTGGGGATTATTTTTACAGAGTTTTAAATTTGCCTAAAGCAAACCTTTTTGCGGGAAGAAACCCTTGGTATGTGCCAAAGGTTTGCTGAGGGTCACAAAAGACAGTATGACACATATCCTGTTTCTGTGTTCTGGACACTTTGTATACTCCATTTTGTCCTTAAAAATAATAAATAGGTTAAGTTTTTGTGTTATTGCCTTATGTTTTCTATTAGCGATCTGGCTCAGAAATAAAACATGTAAAAATATATTGGCTGTTTTCAGACAAGTGATTATAGCATTTTTTCTTCAATGGACTTTTCAGTGATTCTAAAGCACAGTTTCCGGACCCACTGATCGTGAATGGATGCTGAATTTCAGGAATGACTGAAATTGTATTCAAAATGTTATGTATGTGCACTTGTGCATTTTTCAGGAGAGTGGAGCCATGGCTTTCAGGAAATTCTGATAGAGGTTTTCGAGTCATAAAAGACTCAGAGACAATGGTATAAAGTTTAATTCATTTGGAATTTCCTCCTTCTCTCATTACTTTTGTTTTTCTTTTTGAGACAGGGTCTCGCTCTGTCGCTCAGGCTGGGTTCAGTGGTATGACCAAAGCTCACTGCAGCCTTGAACTCCTGGGCTCAAGTGATCCTCCCATCTCCGCCTCCCGAATGTCGAGGACTACAGACATGTACCACCATGCCTGGTTAATTAAAAATTTTTTTTTTTTTTTTTTTTGTAGAGAGGGAGTCTCACTGTGTTGCTCAGACTGGTCTCAAACCCTGAGCCTCAAGTGATCCTCCTGCCTCAGCCTCCCAGAGTGCTAGGATTACAGGTATGAACCACCACTCTTGGCCTCATTACACTTAACTATTACTTAACTATTAATTAACTATTACTTAACCGTCACTTAACTATTAATGTAACCTCTGCTTTCTTAGAGTTCAGTAGGCCGGACAGAGGGAATGATACCAGATGGTTCATGACATTGCAATTCAAATGTTCTCAGTAACTTGCAAACTAAAATTCAATGTTGTGGTGAATTAATATGTGCTAAATGATTCTTATCATATAAAACAGTGAGATTTTGGTCAAGACATTCCACTTTGACCAGTTAATAAGATGATTTATATTCAATGAGATTATTTCAATTAGATTTTACCAAGAGAACAGTGTTTAGTTTAAGTGATAGGAAAGAGGATTTGGGTTAATGAAAAAAGGTGCATACCATTTTGTTTTTCTAGAGAAAATTGTCTGGAAATTTTATGATCTGTTTTGGTGTGTGAAATTTGATTTGTTTCATATCAGTAAGTAGAGTTCATGAATTATACTACTACACTCATATTTAAGACTTCCTCTGATTTCATCATAAAATTATTCTTTTACATAGGATGATTTTAAATGTTTGCCATAGTTTTTATTCCTGCTGTATATTTATATACTCTGTCTTCTGGCCAAATATTATTCTGAGAAAAAAATTATAACTTAATGTTAACAATCACTAGGTAAGTTCAATAAATGATATTTTAGCAGCATTTAAAGGATTTTTCTTTTCTCTTTCAAAAGGCACACACAAACTATTGAAACTACTAGTGGAGCAATATAACTCTTGCTGCACTTTGTAAAACATTGCTAGACTAGATTAGATACATTGATCCATTACTTTTACTTATTTCACTTTTCTTTTGCTTAGGACTTTTTGTTTACAAGGATCTGAAACCTGACTTAACCAAAATAATGAATTTACTGATTTTTGTTTTCTGATTGTTTCGTGGTCTTCTCTTCATTCTTTTCTTCCTTCCTTTCAAGGAAATATTATTTAGATGGATTATATTTAGAACAATGGAGGTGGAACTGGCCTCAGGTATGCCTGAATCTAGGATCTCAGTTATAGCAGATCTCTTTATATTTATTTATTGATTTTGTTTTTGATTTCTGGGTACATAGTAGGTGTATATATGCAAGGATTATATGAAATACTTTGATACAGGCATACAATGTGTAATAATCATATCAGGGTAAACGGGATTATCTGTCACCTCAAGAATTTATCCTTTGTGTTACAAACAATCCAATTATAGTCTTCTATTTATTTATTTAGAGACGGAGTCTTGCTCCATTGCCCAGGCTGGAATGCAATGGCGTGATCTCGCTCATTGCAACCTCCACCTCCCAGGTTCAAGTGATTCTCCTGCCTCAGTCTCCTGAGTAGCTGGGATTACAGGCATGAGCCACCGCACCTGGCTAATTTTTGCATTTTTAGCAGAGACTGGGTTTTGCTATGTGGATCAGGCTGGTCTTGAACACCCTGCCTGCCTCAGCTCCCAAAGTGCTGGGATGACAGGCATGAGCCACCGCCCCCGGCTTAGTTATTTTAAAATGTACAATTAAATTGTTATTGACTATAGTAACCCTGTTGTGCTATCAAATATTAGATTTTATTGATTTTTCTAACCATTTTTTGGTACTCCTTAGCTACCCCCACTTCCCCTCTACCCTCCTGTTACCCTTCCCAGCCTCTGGTAACCATTATTCTGCTCTCTATCTCTATGAGTTAAATTGTTTTAATTTTTAAATCCCACAAATAAGTGAGAACATGTGACGTTTCTCTTCCTGTGTCTGGCTTATTTCTCTTAACATAATGATCTCCAATTTCATCCATGTTATTGCAAATGAAAAAATCTCATTCTTTTTTATGGCTGAATAGTACTCCTTGCTGTATATATAACATATTTTCTTTATCCATTCATCTGTGGTTGGACACTTAGGTTGCTTCCAAATCTTGACTGTTGTGAATAGTGCTTCCATAAACATGGAAGTACAGATACCTCTTTGTTATACCGACTTCCTTTCTTTTGACTATATACCTAATAATGGGATTTCTGGATCATATGGTAGCTCTATTTTTAGTTTTTTGAGGAACCTCTAAACTGTTCTCCATAGTGGTCATACTAATTTACATTCCCACCAACATCGTATGCAGGTTCCCTTTTCTCCACATCCTCACCAGCATTTGTTATTGCCTAACTTTTGGATATAAGCCATTTTAACTGGGGTGAGATGATACCTCATTGTAGTTTTGACTTTCATTTCTCTCATGATTAATGATGCTGAACACTTTTTCATATGCCTGTTTGCCATTTGTATGTCTTCTTTGGATAAATGTATATTCATATTTTTTTTGCCAATATCTTAATTAAATTATTGGATTTTTCTTTTTTTTTAAATTATACTTTAAGTTTTAGGGTACATGTGCACAACGTGCAGGTTTGTTACATATGTATACATGTGCCATGTTGGTGTGCTGCACCCATTAACTCATCATTTACATTAGGTATATCTCCTAATGCTATCACTTCCCCCTCCCCCCACCCCACAACAGGTCCCAGTGCGCAATGTTCTCCTTCCTGTGTCCATGTGTTCTCATTGTTCAATTCCCACCTGTGAGTGAGAACATGCAGTGTTTGGTTTTTTGTCCTTGAGATAGTTTGCTGAGAATGATGGTTTCCACCTTCATCCAGGTCTCTACAAAGGACATGAACTCATCATTTTTTATGGCTGCCTAGTATTCCATGGTGTATATGTGCCATATTTTCTTAATCCAGTCTATCATTGTTGGACATTTGGGTTGGTTCCAATTCTTTGCTATTGTGAATAGTGCCGCAATAAACATATGTGTGCATGTGTCTTTATAGCAGCATGATTTATAATCCTTTGGGTATATACCCAGTAATGGGATGACTGGGTCAAATGGTATTTCTAGTTCTAGATCCCTGAGGAATTGCCACACTGATTTCCATGATGGTTGAACTAGTTTACAGTGCCACCAACAGTGTAAAAGTGTTCCTATTTCTCCACATCCTCTCCAGCACCTGTTGTTCCCTGAGGATTTTTCTTATAGAGTTGTTTGAGCTCCTTGTATATTCTGGTTATTAATCCCTTGTCAGATGGTTAATCTGCAAATATTTTCTCCCATTCTGTGCATTACCTCTTCACTTTGTTGATTGTTTTCTTTGCTGTGCAGAAGCTTTCTAACTTGACGTGATCCCATTTGTCCATTTTTGCTTTGGTTGGCTGTGCGTGTGGGGTATTACTGGTATTGCTCACTCTGATATCCTGGAGAGATTCTCTAATATTTTCTTTTAGTAGTTTCAGAGTTTAAGGTCTTAGATTTGAGTCTTCAATCCATTTTGATTTGATTTTTGTGTATGGCAAGAGATAGGGGTCTAGTTTCATTCCTCTGTATATGGATATCCAGTTTTCCCAGCACCATTTATCGAAGAAACTGTCTTTTCCCCAATGTATATTCTTGGCACCTTTGTTGAAAATAAGTTCATTGTAGATGTATGGATTTGTTTCTTGGTTCCCTATTCTTTTACATTGGTCTATTTGTCTGTTTTTATGTCAGTACCATGCTGTTTTGGTTACTATAGCTCTGAAGAATAGTTTGAAGACAGGTAATATGATTTCTTCAGTTTTGTTCTTTTTACTGAAGATAGCTTTGGCTATTCAGGGGCTTTTGTGGTTCCACATAAATTTTAGGATTGTTTTTACTATTTCTGTGAAGAATGTCATTGGTATTTTGTAAGGATTGCATTGAATCTGTATATTGCTTTGGGTATTATGGTCATTTTAACAATATCTTTTCATTTTTTTGGTGTGTCCTCTTCAATTTCTTTGATGAATGTTTTATACTTTTTATTGTAGAGATCTTTAGTTTCTTTGGTTAATTCCTAGCTATTTAATTTTATTAGTATCTACTAAATTGGATTACTTTCTTGGTTCCTTTTTCAGTAATTGCTGTTAGCATGTGTGTTAGCACAGACTGGATAATTTATAAAGAAAAGAGGATTCATTGGCTCATGGTTCCACAGACTGTACAGAAACATGGCATCATCTGCTTCTGGGGAGACCTCAGGGAACTTTTACTCATGGCAGAAGGCAAAGTGGGAGCAGGCATTTTACATGGCAGGAGCAGGACTGACAGAGAAGGGAGAGATGCCACATACTTTTAAACAACGAGATGTCACAATAACTCATTTACCCACTATCATGAAAACGGGACTGAAGGGAGGGTGCTAACCCATTCATGAGAATTCCACCCCAATGATACAGTCACTTCCCACCAGGCCCCACCTTCAACACTGGGAATTACAAATTGACATGAGATTTGGGTGGAGACACAGATTCAAACATATTAGCATGTAGAAATGCTACTGATTTTTGTATGTTGTTTTTATATCCTGCAATATTACTGAATTTATTAGTTCTAACATGTTTTGGTGGCATCTTCAGGTTTTTCCAAATACAAGATTATATAATCTGCACACAAGGATAATTTGACTTCTCCCTTTCCAATTTGGTTGCTGTTTTTAATTTCTCTTGTCTGATTGCTCTAGCTAGGTCTTCCAGTACTATGTTGAATAACAGTGATGAAATTGGGCATCCACTGTGTTGTGTTCCCAATCTTAGAGGAGTCTTTCAGTTTTTTTCCATTCAGTATGGTACTAACGGTGGGTCTGTTGTTATGGCTTCTATCATGTTGTGGTATGTTTCTTGTATAGCCAGTTTTTTGAGGGCTTTTTGTCATGAAAGGGTGTTGAATTTTAGGAAATGCTTTCAGCATCAAATGAAATGATCATATGAATTTTCTTCTACATTCTAATATGATACATCACATTGATAGATTTGTGTATGTTGAGCCATCCTTGCATCCCTGGGATAAATCCTACTTGGTTGTGATGAATGACCTTTTTAATGTATTGTTGAATTTGGTTTGCTAGTATTTTGTTGAGGAATTATGCCTCAATGTTCCTCAGGGACGTTGGCCTGTATTTTCTTTTTTTGACACATTTTTGTCTGGTTTTAGTATCAGAGTAATACTGGCTTTGTAGGACGAGTTTGGAAGCATTCCCTCCTCCACCATTATTTGGAATAGTTTCAGTAGAATTGGTATTAGTACTTCTTTAAATGTTTAGTAAACTTCAGCAGTGAAGCCCTAAGCTTGCAGGCTTTGTTTTTGCTGAGAGACTTTTTAATTACAGTTTTGATCTCTTTTTTGTTATTACTCTGTTCAGGTTTTGGATTTCCTCATGGTTCAATCTTGGTAGGTTGTATGTGTATAGGAATTTATCCATTTCTTCTAGCTTTTCCAATTTCTTGGCATATAGTTGCAAATAGTAGCCTCTAATTATCCTTTGAATTTCTGCAGGATCAGTTGGCTCTTTTCTCTTTTTTTCCCCCATTAGGCTGGCTAAAGATTTGTCCATTTTATCTTTTCAGAAAAAAACACCTTTTGTTTTGATGACTATTTGTATTGTTTCAATTTCATTTATTTCTGCTCTGATCTTTATTATTTCTTTTCTTGTACTAACTTTGGATTTGGTTTGCTCTTGCTTTTCTAGTTCTGAAGATGCTTCATTAGGTTGTTTATTTGAGCTTTTCTACCTTTTTGTTTTTGAGACAGAGTCTTGCTCTGTTGCCCAGCGGCATTATCTTGGCTCACTGCAACCCTCACTTCCCAGGTTCAAGTGATTCTCCTGCCTCGGCCTTCCGAGTAGCTGGGGTTACGGGCATCTGCCACCACACCCGGCTAATTTTGTATTTTTAGTAGAAGCAGGGTTTCACCATGTTGGCTGGTCTCGAACTCCTGACCTCAAGTGATCTGCCTGCCACGGCTTCCCAAAGTGGTGGGATTACAGGCGTGAGCCACTGTGCCCAGCCTTTTTTCTGCTTTTTTGATCTAAGCAATTATAGCTATGAGCTTCCATCTTAGTACTGCTTTTGCTGTATCTCATAGGTTTTGGTGTATTGTCTTGCCATTGTCACTTACTTTAAGAAATTTTAAAATTTCCTTCTTTGGGTCTTCATTGACCTACTCGTCATTCAGAAGCATGTTTAATTTCCATGTGTTTGTATAGTTTCCAAAATTCCTCTTGTTATTGATTTCTAGTTTGATTTCATTGTGGTCAGAGAAGAGATTTGATATGATTTCATTTTTTTGAATGTTTTAAAGACTTGTTTTGTGGCCTAATATATGGTCTATTCTTGAGAATCATCCATGTGCTGAGGAGAAGAATGTGTATTCTGTAGCTATTGGATGAAATGTTCTGTAAATATCTATTAAGTCCATTTGTTCTATAATGCAGATTAAGTCTGATGTTTCCTTGTTGATTTTCTGTCTGGATTATCTGTCCAATGCTGAAAGTGGAGTGTTGAAGTCTTCAGCTATTATTGTATTGGGGTCTGTTCTGTCTTTAGCTCTAATATATATTTTTTAATATATCTGGGTGCACCAGTGTTGAGTGTGTATATATATATACATATGTATATATTTTAATTGTTATGTATTCTTGCTGAATTGACCCCCTTCTCATTATATGATGACATTCTTTGTCTCTTTTGTAGTGTTTGTCTTGAAATCTATGTTGTCTGACATAAGTATAGCTACTCCTGCTCATTTGTAGTTTGTATTTGCATGGAATATCTTTTTCCATCCTTTTATTTTCAGTCTATTTGTGTTCTTATAGGTGAAGTATATGTCTTATAGGCAATAGAACGTGAAGTCTCGTTTTTTTATCCATTAAGCCACTCTATGCCATTTTAATTTTTTTAATTTTATTTTTTGTGGATACATAGTCAGTATATATATTTGTTGGGTATATGAAATGTTTCATTCTCTGTCTTGATTGGAGAGTTCAGTCCGTTTAAATTCAATGTTATTATTGATAAATAAGGGCTTATTTCTGTTATTTTAAAATTTGTTTTCTGGTTGTTTTATGGTCTTCTTTTCTTCCTTTCTGTCTTCTTTTTAATCACTATGATTTTCTCTGGTGGTATGCTTTGATTTCTTGCTTTTTATTTTTTGTGTATTTGTTATATGTTTTTCAATATGAGGTTACCACTAGGCTTGTAAATAATATAATCCACTATTTTAAACTGATGCCAACTTAACACTGATTGCATAAATTCACAAAAGAAAGCTAATAAAAACTGCACTTTAATTTTGTCCCCCGTTTAACTTTTGTTGTTTCTATTTATATTTTATTGTATTGTCTGTATCTCGAAAAGTTATTATAATTATTACTTTTAATCAGTTCATCTTTTTGTCTTTCTGTGTAAGATGTGAGTAGTTTACACACCAAAATTAGTGCTATAATAGTCTGTGTTTTTCTGTGTACTTACTATTATCAATAAGTTTTGTACCTTCAGATGATTTTTTGCTGCTCATTAATGTCCTTTTCTTTCAGATTGAATAACTTTCTTTAGTGTTTCTTATAGGACAGGTCTGGTGTTGATGAAATCACTCAATTTTGTTTGTCTGGGAATGTCTTCATTTCTCCTTCATATATGAATGATATTTTTGCTGGATATACTATTCTGGGGTAAAAGTATTTTTTTCTTTCAGAGTTTTAAATATGTCATGCCACTCTCTTCTAGCCTGTAAGATTTCCATGGAAAAATCTGCTGCCAGGCATATTGGAACTTCATTGTATTTTTTTTTTCTCCTGCTACTTTTAGGATCCTTTCTTTTTTCTTGACCTTTGGGAGTCTGATTATTAAAAACCTCGAGGTAGCCTTGTTTGAGCTAAAGCCTCTTGGTGTTCTGTAACCTTCTTGTAGTTAAGTATTGATATCTTTCTCTAGGATTGGGAAGTCCTGTTATTATCCCTTTGAATAAACTTTCTACCTGCCCTCATCTCTACCTCCTATCTAATGCCAAAAACTCTTTAATTTAATTTGCCCCTTTGAGGTTGTTTTCTAGATCTTCTAGGTGTGATTCATTCTTTTTTATCCTTTTTTAAAAATTTGTCTCCTCTGATTATGTTTACAAACAGCCTGTCTTCAAGCTCACTACTTATTTCTTCTGCTTGATCAATTCTGCTATTGAGAGACTCTGATATATTCTTCAGTGTGTTAATTGCATTTTCAACTCCAGAATTTCTTCTTGATTTTTAAAATTATTTCAGTGTCTTTGTTAAATGTATCTGATAGAATTTTGAATTCCTTCTCTATGTTATCGTTAATTTCTTTGAGTTTACTCAAAACAGCCCTTTTGAAATCTCTGTCTGAAAAGTCACATATCTCTCTCTGGGATTAGTCCCTCGTGCTTTATTTTATTATTTGGTGATATGGCTTGGCTCTGTGTCTCCTCCCAAATCTCATGTTGAATTGTAATTCCTAATTTTGGAGGTGGTGCATGGTGGTAGGTTATTGGATTGTGTGGCTGGTTTCTGATGGTTAGCATCATCCACCTAGTGCTCTCTTGTGATAGAGGTCTCATGAGATCTCGTTGTTTGAAAGTGTGTAGCACCTCCCTCTTTGCTCTCTCTCTCATGCCAGCCAAGTGAAAATGTGCTTGTTTCCCCTTTGCCTTCCGCCATGATTGTAAATTTCCCCAGGCTTCCCCAGAAGCAGAAGCCTGTGCAGCCTGCAGAACCATGAACTGATTAAACTTCTTTTCTCAGCTGGGCACGGTGGCTCATGCCTGTAATCCCAGCACTTTGGGAGGCTGAGGTGGGCGGATCACAAGGTCAGGAGATCGAGACCATCCTGGCTAACACGGTGAAACCTCATCTCTACTAAAAATACAAAAAATTAGCTGGGCATGGTGGCGGGTGCCTGTAGTTCCAGCTACTCAGGGGGCTGAGGCAGGAGAATGGTGTAAACTCAGGAGGCGGAGGTTGCAGTGAGCCGAGATTGTGCCACTGCACTCCAGCCTGGGCAACAGAGCAAGACTCCATCTCAAAAACAAACAAACAAAAACCCAACTTCTTTTCTGTATAAATTACCTAGTCTCAGTTCTTTATAGTAATGTGAGAATGGACTAATACAGAAAATTGGTACCAGGAGTGGGATATTGTTATAAGGATACCTGAAAATGTGGAAGCAGCTTTAAAACTGGGTAATGGGCAGAGGATGGAGCAGTTTGAAGGTTCAGAAGAAGAGAGGAAGATGAGAGAAAGTTTGGAAATTCCTAGAGACTTGTTAAATTGTTGTGACCAAAATGCTGATAGTGATATGGACAATGAAGTTCAGGTTTAAGTGGTCTCAGATGGAGTTGAGGAACTTATTGGGGACTGGAGTAAAGGTCACTCTTGCTTTGCTTTAGCAGAAACTGATGGCACTATGCCCCTGATCTAGGGATCAGTTGAACTTTGAACTTGAAAGAGATGATTTAGGGTATCTGGTGGACAAAATTTCTAAGTAGCAAAGCATTCAAGATGTGGCTTCTTCTTACCGTGTATGCCCAGATGTGTGAACAAAGAGATTATCTGAACCTGGAACATATATTTAAAAGGGAAGCAGAGCATGCCTGGAAGGTGTTTCAGAGACCTTCATGGCAGCCCCTCCGGTCACAGGCCTGGAGGCCTGGAAGGGAAGAATGATTTTATGGGCCAGGCCCAGGGTCCCACTGCCCTGCGCAACCTCAGGACACTGCTCCCTCTGTCCCAGCCACTCCAGCTCCAGCTGTGGCTAAAAGGGCCCCAGATACATCTCAGGCTGCTGCTCCAGAGGGTGCAAGCTGGAGCTGCCGAGCCTTCCAGATGGTGTTAGGCCTGTGGATGCACAGAGGGCAAGAGTTGAGGCTTGGGTGCCTCTGCCTAGATTTCAGAGGATGTATAGAAATACCTGGATGTCCAGGCAGAAGTCTACTGCAGGGACAGAGACCTCAGGGAGAACCTCTACTAGGGCAGTACAGAGGGGAAATGCGAGGTTAGAGCCCCACACATTGGGGCACTCCTAGTGGAGCTCTGAGAAGAAGGCCACCATTCTCCAATCCCCAGAATGATAGATCCACTGACAGCTTGCACCATGCACCTGGAAAAGCTGCAGGTACTCAACACCAGCCTGTGAAAGTGGCCATTGGGTCTGTATTATGCAAAACTGGGGTGGAGCTGCTCAGGGACTTGGGAGCCCACTTTTTCATCAGTGTGGCCTGGATATGAAACATGGAGTCAAAGGAGATTAAATGATTGCCCTGCTGGGTTTTGGACTTCCGTGGGGCTTGTAGCCCCTTGGTTTTGGCCAATTTCTCCTTTTTGGAAAGGGAGCATTTGCCCAATGCCTAGACCTCCAGTGTATTTTGGAAGTAACTATCTTGTTTTTGATTATACAGGCTCCTAGGTGGAAAGGACCTGCCTTGTCTCAGATGTGACTTTGGACTTGGACTTTTGAGTTAATGCTGGAATGAGTTAAGACTTTGGGAGACTGTTAGGAAGGCATGATTGTGTTTTGAAATTTGAAAAGGACATGAGATTTGGGGTGGCAGGGGCAGAATAATATGGCTTCGCTCTGTATTTTCACCCAAATCTCGTGTTGAATCATATTTCCCAGTGTTGGAGGTGGGGTCTGGTGGGAGGTGATTGGATCATAATGGTTTAACACCATCCCTTTAGGGCTGTCTCATGATACAGTTCTCACAAAATCTGGTTGTTTGAAAGTGTGTAGCACCACCCCCTTTGCCCCGTCTCTCTCTTGCTAGCCATATGAAGATGAGCTTGTTTCTCTTTTGCTTTTCATCATGATTGTAAGTTTTCTGAGGCCTCCCCAGAAGCAGAAGCCTGTACAGCCTGCAGAACTGTGAGCTGATCAAACCTCTTTTCTTTATAAATTACCCATTCTCAGGTAGTTCTTTATAGCAGTGTAAGAATGGACTAACACATTTGGTTAAGTCATGTTTTTCTGGTCTTGCTGGTCTTGATACTAGTGGATGTTCGTTGGTTTCTGGGTGTGGAAGAGTTAGGTATTTACTGTAGTCTTCATAGTCTGGGCTTCTTTGTACCTGTCTTTGGGAAGGCTTTCCAGGTGCATGAAGCTTGGGTGTTGTGATATACATTTTTGGTTGCTGCAGCTGTATCTGCATTAGGGGGCACCCCAAGCCCAGTAATTATATGGCTCTTGCAGACTTGTAGAGGTGTAACCTTGGTGGTCTTGGATGAGATCCTGAAGAATTCTCTTTATCCAGGCAGAGACTCTTGTTCTCTTCCCTTACTTTCTGGCAATCAAACGGAGTCTCTCATACTGTGCTGGGCTGCCTGGGGCTGAGTCTCGGGGGTGACACAATCACCTATGTGGCCACCATCACTGGGACCACAGTGATGATTCAGACCCAGAGCCAACATAGCACTGCATCTTGCCCAAGGCCAGTGGTGACCACTGCCTTGCTACCATCTATGTTTGCTCAAGCCCCTAAGGGTCTACAATCAGCTGGTGGCAAAGCCAGCCAGGGCTGTGTTCTTCCTTACAGGGCAATGGGATTCCCCAGGCTTTGGGTGGGTCCAGAGATACCATCTGGAGATCAGGACCTGGAGTCAGAAACCTTAGAAATCTACCTGGTGCTCCATTCTTCTGTAGCTGAGCCGGCACCCAACCCACAAGACAAAATCCTTTCTACTCTTCCCTTTCCACAGGCAGAGGATTCTTTCCCCGTGTCCACCACCCCACAGGCCCACGTGGAGTACTGCCAGGCTACCACTAATGTTTACTTAAGGCCCAGGGGCTCTTCATTCAGTTTGTAGTGAATGCTTCTAGGCCTGGAGCTCACTGTTAAGGGCAGTGAGCTCCCCTCTGGCCCAGAGCAGGTCCAGAAATGCCTTCCAGGAGCCAAAGCCTGGAACCTAATACTTCAAGAACCTGCTCGGTGCTCCACCTCAGTGTGGCCAAACTGGTACCTAAGGTGCAAGACAAAGCCCCCTTTACTCTTCCCTCTGCTTTTCTCAAGCAGATGGAGTCCCTCCTTGTGGCCACCATAGCTGGGAATGTGCTAGTAAAGTCAGCACATCTTACAGTCTCACCCCAGGCCCATGGCATGTACTGCTTGGCTACTGCTGCTGATTATTCAGGTCCCAAAGGCTCTATATTTAGCAGGTGATGAATCCTGCCAGGACTTGTCCTTCCCTTTAAGGTAGTGGGTTCCTTTTTGGGAGAGCGTGTATCTAGAAATGCCTGGGAGCTGGGCCCTGGAATGAGGGCCTCACGACTCTTTCCAGTGCCATATTCTGCTGTGGCTGAGCTGGTATCCAAGTTGCAAAACGATGTCTTCATTACTCTTCCCTGTCCTCTCTTGAAGCAGAAGGAAGAAGTCTTTTTTGGAGCTGCAAGCTGTGCTGCCAGGGACTGGGGGAGGTGTGGTACAGGCACCCCCTTAGGCACCTTAGCTCGTGTCTCAGTAACTTGAGTGCCCCCAAGTCCCCTAAGCCCAGCACAGCACTAGGACTTGCCTAGGAGTTGCAGTCCTTATGGCTTAGACTGCCTTTCAGGTTTATTTAGGGCACTGAAGCACTTTAGCCTCAGGTAGTGAGGCTTGCCAAACTCAAGTTCTGACCACTAGGATGGTCGATTCCCCTTTGGCTAGAGCTCATTTAAATGCTCCTTCTGTGGGCATCAGCTGAGTTCTGCCTGGTGTTGCAGCACTGAATTCCAATGCAAAGCCCCACAATTGCTGTGCTCTCCCTCGCCTAAGTGCACAGTTTCTCTCTCTGTGCCATACGACTGCTGCTGGGGCGTGAGGGAGGGTTGCTGTTAGCAATTGAAGACTGTCTTTCCTACTGTCTTCAGTGCCTGTTTCAGTGATAAGAAGTTTAAACTATTTACTGATTCTCACCTGATTCTTGGTTCTTATATAAGTGTTTTTCTATGTAGATAGCTGGTAAATTTGGTGTTCCTGCAGAGACGATGACCTATGGAAGCTTCTATTTGGCCATCTTGCTCTGCCTCCTTCTCTTCCTCCTTTATTTCTTGATTCTACTTGTGTTTGTGTTTGCCTCATTCTCCTAATATGGTTTTTCTTCATGCCGAGAAACAGATTATGGTCACCGAAAGGTCAAGACTTGTTATACTCTAGCCAGCAAACACTGTAGGAAAGAAAACTTTCTTTTCACTTATTAATATATACAAATCCAAGAGAAAGGAGTTTGTTGCCTTGGCTTGGGCCCTAGATCCAGTTGTTGTGTCAATTGCTATACCAGCAGCTTATCCCACATTTAGCAGTCCATTTATGGAACAGTGGAGCCTTTCCCCAAAGGAAGGGGTGGGGGTAGTATTATCAGAGTAAGCAGGTAAGGTTGCTGGGCTGTTATAGACAGCAGATTTCCAGCAGAATGTATTATGTATACAGTTGGACCTCCACATCTGTGGGTTCCATATTCATAGATTCAACCAACCATGGATCAAAAATATTTTTTTTAAAAAATGGATGGTTGCATCTGTTCTGAACATGTATTGACTTTGTTCTTGTTATTATTCTCTAAACAATACAGTATTACAACCATTTACATAGCATTCACGTTGTATTAGATATTATAAGTAATCTAGAGATGACCAGAGTAATGCATAGGCTATATGCAAATACCACACCATTTTATATAACACACTTGAGTATCCATGGATTTTGGTATCTGCTCAGGGTCCCGGAACCAATCCCCCAAGGATACCCAGGGATGATTGTAGTTGTGTCAGAAAATACTGCTACCAAATTAGTAACTAGAGTGCTGTCTTCTGAGTTTCATAAGCTGTGAATTAAACTTCTTTTTCTAGCAGTAAAAACACAGGAAAAGTCAGGAAAAATCTGGATCTGTTTAATTTCCACATGTTCTTGGTCTTTGTGTAGAAGAAAGTCAAGTAGATAATACTTACATATGATCATCACATAATCTTTATTGTTGCAGAAAGCTTTTAAGTTGCTGACTAGCTGGCAAAATTAAATATAAATGCAAATGAAAAATAAGTATCACAGTACTTTTTATGCTACTCACACATTTGGAAATAATCTCTGCATGGGTATCTAAAACACAATAGGCTTTCACTGCTTTTTTTTCTATATAATCCTTCATTTTTCTTTTGGAAATTGCTAAAACCTTCACTAAAGAAAGAAAATAACCCAGAGTTGTAATTGATGCAAGGTTTATTGCCCCTCCCAAAGTTCAGAAATCCTCTAGTGTGAATGTTTTTATTTGCTTAATTCTTTTGATGGAAAAAAATAGTATCTTTCTTCTGTTGCAGAATTCTAATGAGGGCTGGGGACGGACATGAAAGGGAGTAAAGATGTAAAATATTTTTCACAATCGTATTTTAAATATAGCAACCCATTTTATCACATTTATTACTATTTATAATGTTTGGCAATCGTTAATAATATGTTAACAGTATAACAGCACAGATATAAGGAAGTTTCCTTACTTTAGCACTTCACTGGAATACAGTACTGTATCTGTTTCCCCTTTGATATAAAACCTCTGGATAAATTGAGCCTATACTTAGTTTATTTTTATTTTAATAACTGTTCTCCCTTATCCTTCCTTGCTGCCCAATCTGTGAGAAAGTTGTGAATTAGAATAAAATGAAAACTCGTCTGATTCATTCACAAAGTTTTGAATATTATTTTGTACAAAGTGACTGCAATTTATAACAAAAACAGAAAAAGAAAAAGAGAGCCTCCTCCTATATAATCTTACCATCTGAAGAAAACAATTGGCTTTTCTTTCTTTTCCTTTCCCAGTGAGAATATATATATTTTATGTCATGTCATTGTGATCATACTTAGGTAGAATTTGTAGTCTGCCCTCTCCATTTAACATTTGTCATAAACATTTCCATGTATTCCACATTCATTTATGGCTACATATTTGCTGATGTTCCATAATATGCAAAAGAATTGAAAATTTCATTGGACATTTATGTTATTTTCAGTCTTGAACTTTATAAATGATGCTATTATGAACATATTTGCGCAGCAGAGCCTCTCTTCTGGGATTCTTTCTTTGAGAAAAATTCTAAGTAATCGAATTAGTAGATCAAAGGGTAGATACATTTTTTTATAGCCCAGTTTTCTAGTGGATTTGAGATGTTTTGACATTTGGAAATATTTAGCGATGATGTTTTGATAGTTTATTTTAAATTAAAGCTCTTAAAAATGCAATTTTTTCTTAATGTAATTTTAATTCCTATTCTTTAGTGGACCTATCCTATGCGTTCTACAAAATTATCTCCATTTTATCTGTTTCACATTATAGAGAAAAAAATGAAAATCTAAAGCCTAGATTTACATATGCAAGAAATAAAAGGGAAAGATGAGAGGACATATATTGACTTTTTCACCCTGTTGTCTAATTTTCATTAAGTCTGCCTGCTGTCCAATTTCCCATAGGTTGGCCTGCTACCTAATTTCCATTACATCTGCCTTGATGTGTTTTATTTGTTTGTTTGTTTTTGCCTATGGGTAAGAGCTTATCTCATAACTGTATCTGTATGTTAACCTTTAAACCCTGATGTGGTCAATGAAGAATGATGTTTGATAACATCCCCACCATCTTTCCCTTCACAATAAGATTTGGACAATTATACCGGCTTTCTACACCTTACACACACTCACTTTCTCTCCTGGGAGTTTTTCATAAAACTAGATCACATTCATTTTCTGTGATAATATAATCATATGTACTATCTCTTTAAGACTTTCATTGGGAAACTTTGTGCCAATATTCAGAGAGTCTTAAATGCCTGTTGTACAGCTTGATAAACCAAAGATAATGGATTTAATTCTGAACTTGTATCTCATAAGCAGTTTTTTGTAGCCCATGGGCATAGTGATATATCTCAGCCAGCTTAGAAATATTCAGGAGTTATGAGCTACTTGATTGTAAGTGTTGGGAAACCAGACAACATCTTGTAATTTTTTGTGTGTCTCTAGGACCTAGCTCAGTTCCTGACAAGTGTGACTTTTAGCATTCTCCATGTCCTGTGGATAGATAAGTATACTCCATCTATTCTGTGGGAGAGAATGTAGACTATGAAGTGATAAGTTTCAGGAATAATTGGCTTATTTTGACTTAGGATAGAAATGTATTAAAAATTAGCAATGAGCTAAATTTATTACATATAGTGTAAATTTTAGAATGTTTTGGCATATCATTGTCCGACATATTCACTGCCTTATGAACTACAAAATCCCTGGATTTAAACTTAGACTGGAGCATCCAAATATAAGCACGCTTTAAAAAAAAAAGTCACATAAACAGAATGATACATCTCTGCTATTCTACATAGTAACTGAATAGTAGATATTTCTTCTTCTTCTCCTTCTTCTTTTTTAGACAGAGTCTTGCTCTGTTGCTCAGGCGGGAGCACAGTGGTGCCATCACTGCTTACTGTAGCCTCGACCTTCTGGGCTCAAGCAATCCTCCCACCTCAGCCTCTTGAGTAGCTGGGACTATAGGCATGTGAGGCCATGCCTGGCTAATTTTTTAGTTTTTTGTAGAGATTGGTTTTCACTATGTTGCCCAGGCTGGTCTCAGACTTCTGGGCTCAAGTGATCCTCCTGTCTTAGCCTCATAATACATTTCTTAACCCAACTGAAGAGCTCCAGATTTTTCCAAGACTGTGGATCTGCAAAGGATGATAGTCATAATCATCAAGTTTATGAGAAGGAGTTTTACATTAGAAAACAATTTCATGGGCCAGGCACGGTAGCTCACACCTGTAATCCCAGCACTTTGGAGGCCGAGGTGGGTGGATCAAGAGATCAGGAGATCGAGACCATCCTGGCTAACATGGTGAAATCACATCTCTACTAAAAATACAAAAAATTAGCCAGGCATGATGGCACGTGCCTGTAGTCCCAGCTACTTGGGAGGCTGAGGCAGGAGAATCACTTGAACTGGGAGGCGGAGGTTGCAGTGAGCTGAGATTGCACCACTGCACTCCAGCCTGGGCAACAGAGCGAGATTCTGTCTCAAAAAAAAAAATGTGTATATGTATTTCATGTATGGTGGCTATAATCTGAACCTGATTTTGTTTCTATATCTTTCCAAATATTGAGGATTCCAAGGACAGGGACAGATAATATAATTATGGTTGAAATGTTTTTCATTCATGTTTGCGTGTGTGTGTGTGTGTGCGTGTGTGTGTGTGTCTGTCTGTCTGTGTTTAGTATGACCAGTGGTGATTACTGTTTGGCATTTATTACCTACCTAAAAAAGAAAGAATGAGCCACTTTTCTTTTTCTCACTATCTTGTTTCTATCTGTGTTATTCTACTGAATATACTCTCGCCACTTTACCAGTAACATACTAGTCTTCAAACTTAATCACCGTTTTTGTCCTTGGATTCTCTGTAGGTACTTGAAAAGGTTGATTCTCTCATCCTCAAAACTCTTAATAGTAATTCTTCTTCCTTTTCTCCAGCTTCTTTTTAGCACATCTTCCCTCTGTAAATGTAGACATATCCAAGCCTGAGTCAATGTCCTTTTCACTCTCCCACTCATCACAGTTCAACCCTATTTCTGTAGATATTTGCTAAGCCTGACCTCTTTCATGAGTGTTCTCCCCACACCACCAGTTCCTATTGCATCTTTCTCAAAGGGTCAGGATTTCAGTTATCACTTCAAGATCAACATTTCCATTTTTTTTTTAATTTTTATTTTTTGAGATGGAGTCTTGCTCTGTCACCCAGGCTGAAGTACAGTGGTACAATCTTGGCTTACTACAACCTCCACCTCTTAGGTTCAAGGTATTCTCCTGCCTCAGCCTCCTGAGTAGCTGGGATTACAGGAACCCACCACCATACCCAGCTACTTTTTGCATTTTTAGTAGAGACGAGGTTTCACCATGTTGGCCAGGCTGGTCTCGAACTCCTGACCTGAGGTGATCCACCCGCCTCAGCCTCCCAAAGTGCTGGGATTACAGGCGTGAGCCACTGAGCCCGGCCATCACATCCATTGTTAAACTCATCAGCTTACTCCCCACCACCATCAGGTCTTCTAGATTTTCACACATCTGTAAGTGGTTCTGTCTATACTTCCCCTGTCATCTAAGTTTATTAAATATCTGTTGCAGATGATGTGGTAAAGAGAAAATTAAAATTTTATTTAGTTTTTTGTTTTGTTTTCTCTATTGCTGTGTAACAAATTAACACAAACTTAGTGGCTTAAAATAACACAAATTTATTATCTCACACTTTATGTGGGTCAGGATTTTGTTTTCAGATGAGCTGGGTCTCTGCTTAGGGTGAAGTAAAGGTGTTGGCCTGTTTGCTTGTTCAGATGAGCTGGGTCTCTGCTCAGGGTGAAATAAAGGTGTTGGCTTACATCTGAGGTTTGGGGGTTTTCTCAGAGTCATTCTGCTGGCAGAATTCATCATTCATTGTGGCTCGATGACTAAGGTCCCTGTTTTCTTGCTAAGAGTTGGATCAAAACTTCTCTTAGCCCCAAAAGGTTATTCTCAGATCTTGTCCAATGGCCCCTTCCATAGGCAGTTTATAATATGGCAACTGCTTTTTCCAGGCTAGCAAGAGAGCTTTTGCTATGGCTTCTGACCTGATTAAGGGCTCACGATATTAAATTAGGCCACTCAAAGTTACCTCCCTTTTCATTAACACAAAGTCAGCTGATAAAGGACCTTAATTACATCTGTGAAAACCCCTTTTCCGTGTAACATTATATGGATGGTAACCCATCATATTTACAGTCCCACCAATATTCAAGGGGAAGGAATTATGCAGGGTGTATACACCTTGGGGTGGGAATCTTGGGGGCTATCTTAGAATTCTACTTACCACAGGACAGATGGAATCAAGAATGGTAGTGAGTGCCATCATTAATTATGTGTGGAAGTTAAAATAGTTATACTAACATAGGTGGTGCCAATGGAATGCCAGCTTGGAGTTTTACATTAGTATGTGCATGTTTGTGGAAAGCTATACTAATTACACATCCATGTATATTTTATATATATAAAACATACCTAAAAATGTTTTAATATACACTCATCTAGATCTGTACATTCATTTTATCTTAAATCTGTCTTTGTTACCTCTTTGTAAACATTTCCCACAACTCAACCATATTTGAATGTGAAATTTAAGATTAATTTTGCAAATGTTATGCTTTCAATGAGAGATACACGTCAGTACTTTTGCCTTTATCCTTTGTTATAAAATTCTGGACAATTTAACATGCTTTTTTCCCTAGCCCAGGTAAAGTGTAATCTGAAGTGACTGCCTTCCTCTGTCTTCCCAGATAAGGATAATTGCTTCTGGTGAATAATCAAATTATGGCTTTCATCCTCTGACCTTTGAAGGAATAGCATTCCCTTTATTTTAAGTTGCCTTTGTGTGTATGTGTGTGAGCCAAGCCACATTTTGAAATGCAATTTTTCTTAGAAACAAATCTGTTGAGAAACAAAATAAAAATGTAGATTTCTTATTTGAATAGAGAGAAAAATGTTTTTCTCTGGTTTCTTAAAATGTATTTATAAATAGCACCTGTTTCTATGTAAATACAGAAATTTGTTGTTAATTGTTCTCTGCTGATATTGCTAAAATTGGTGATAGAGCTTTTCTTTGAGTCATATCTATATTGTATTGTTTGCTGTATTGTCTAAATCATTTCTCCAGTCTAAGAAGAAAGTTCATCTTCAGGGGAGGGCTTTCTCACTGTTTTCCATTGATTTTGAATACATGAGAATTTATTGCCAGTTTTTGATTGTTTATTTAGTAGGCCATAAGAAAGATTCAAGGCCGGGCGCGGTGGCTCACGCTTGTAATCCCAGCACTTTGGGAGGCCGAGGCGCGTGGATCACGAGGTCAGGAGATCGAGACCACGGTGAAACCCCGTCGCTACTAAAAAATACAAAAAAAAATTAGCCGGGCGTGGTGGCGGGCACCTGTAGTCCCAGCTACTCGGAGAGGCTGAGGCAGGAGAATGTCGTGAACCCGGGAGGCAGAGCTTGCAGTGAGCCGAGGTTGCGCCACTGCACTCCAGCCTGGGCGACAGAGCAAGACTCTGTCTCAAAAAAAAAAAAAAAAAAAAAAAAGAAAGATTCAAGTTTACTTCCATTTTACAGAGGGTTTGAAAATTTATAAATTTTCCAAATATGGTATGTTAGCTAGAGCATCTTGTAGAGAGGAAAAATGTGAGAAGTGAACTTTGGTTTCATTTTCAAATTGGTGGATTATGTTGATCTGGTATATAGCTGATATGAAACTAAATACTGACACTTAAAGACTTAACTGTTTTGTTTGCTTGTTTAATTTGGAGCTGCTTATAGCTATCAAGATCATTACATGCAACAATCTTTTGTGTATTTATTAAGAGATTACTCTGCTATACGGCCTTTAGCTTTATACTTGATTTGAAGTTTGAAATGAAATTGGAAATTAATATTTTTACCTTTACCCACATGCACATTCAGTCTTCATTTCTCTCCATTGACTTAGCATTTCTCTTTATTTAGGAAAAAAAATAGATTTGTGGCTCAGTTAGTAATTGTATTCATCCTCCAATTCAAGTCTTTCCTGAACTTGTTCAGGTCAGTCTGACATTTTGCACTTGAGTAAGGGAGACTCGATGATAGCTAGGAATCCACAATATAATATCTTGTTCTTGAGTGTGACTTAATGTGCTTCTAACCTAATCTCAAGGTGTCCTGATTGTCTTGTTCATTCATTGGTATTTCTTCCTATTTCCTTGGCATACCAGATCAAAATTTGAATATATTAATAGCCTTCTAAGGAAAGAAATACACCATAGCTGTAAAAGAAAAAAAAGTTGCTTCCAGTAGCAAGAAGGTGGATGACACAAACTTCCTTGCACAATGGTGACTTTTCAGTTAGCTTACCTATTTTCTCTGTTCCTTGAGGGTTTGATGCTAGCTGCCCATTTCAAATCTGCAGCTTCAAACAATATTGCCATTTCTTCTTTGAAACATAGATCTCAGGAAAGTGACTGCTGGAAAAGTAATAATAATGATTCTTTTTATTATTTTATTAACTGTATATATTAGTGCAGATAAATGAACATATGGATAAAGAATATTCTACACTTTGGGAGGTCGAGACAGGCAGATCATGAGGTCAGGAGATCGAGACCATCCTGGCTAACACGATGAAACCCTGTCTCTACTAAAAATACAAAAAATTAGCCCAGCGTGGTGGCGGGCGCCTGTAGTCCCAGCTACTTGGGAGGCTGAGGCAGGAGAATGGTGTAAACCCGGGTGGCGGAGCTTGCAGTGAGCTGAGATCGCGCCACTGCACTCCAGCCTGGGTGACTGAGCGAGACTCAGTATCAAAAAAAAAAAAAATTATTCTACTTTTTCAGGGTAAGATTTATGCTATTCCATATTATAGAAAATGTATGCCAGCCAGTCTCGGTGGCATGCACATGTAGTCCCAGCTATTTGGGAAGCTGGGGGATCACTGAAGCCCAGGAGTTAGAGATTCTAGTATGTTATGATTGTGGAGTGCCCTCCAACATGGGCAAGCCTGGATAGTGAGACTCCATCTCTTAAAAAAAAAAGAGAAGAAAATGTATACTTAAAAATTTATATTTATTTCCAATTTGAATCAGTGAAAAAGCTAAGTAAAGGTATAGACAAAATAAAGAGCATTTACATTATTTGTTTCAGATACATCCATGCAAATCCACACAAGTCCATATGTGGATGTAAATTGTGGAGAGTTTTTAATCAGTGTGCATGCCATTTAAAAGTACAAGAGGTCCTAGGGAAAATAATTTCCATTTTTAGCATCAAAGATAATTCTTTTCATCTGTTTTTATAAATGTATATTATATAAATCAAATAAACTATTATTCTCATTGCTACAATATGGCATACATTAAATCCAAAGAGAAGTACTTGTTCTTGAGATTAAAATAGGGAAGCTAAACAATATGTCAGTTATTAAAAAGTAGATTTTTAAAATGGTTTTCACTTGATCTTAGCCAAAAGGCCGAGAAGCGATTAAAATGGTTTTCAAAATTGTAGTCAAATAATAGCCCTTGACTGCTGTCAAATATTACATTGCAGTTCAACTCTTAGCTAAGCTATTGATAATTCAATTATTTGAAGAAAGTGATTTAAAATTAACTTAAAAGTTACTCTTCCCTTTTGGATAATAGATTCTGCATTATATCATCTATGATTATGATGATGATGTCTTTAGAGTGCTCAGGAACCGCTGTGTTATCTGCTCTGTTATGTGGTTCCATAATGATAACATGCAGATGGATGTATACGTGGAATTTTCAACTAAAATCTCCTCGATTTGGAGAAATTTATTAAATTCATATAATGGAGACTTCTTGTTTGTTTTTGAGATGTAATCTTGCTCTGTCTCCCAGGCTGGAGTTCAGTGGCGTGGTCTCGGCTCACTGCAACCTCCCTTTCCCGGGTTCAAGCAATTCTCCTGCCTCAGCCTCCTGAGTAGCCAGGACTACGAGTGTGCCACCACGCCCAGCTAATGTTTGTATTTTTAGTAGAGATGGGGTTTCACTGTATTAGCCAGGATGGTCTCGATCTCCTGACCTCATGATCCACCCGCCTCGGCCTCCCAAAGTGCTGGGATTACAGGTGCCTGGCCTTTTTTTTTTTTGAGAGGAAGTCTTGCTCTTGTCACTTAGGCTGGAGTGCAGTGGCGCGATCTCGGCTCACTGCAACCTCTGCCTCCTGGGTTCAAGTGATTCTCCTGCCTCAGCCTCCCAAGTACCTGGGATTGAGGCACCTGCCACCACACCTGGCGAATTTTTGTATTTTTAGTAGAGACGGAGTTTTACCATGTTGGCCACGCTGGTCTGGAACTCCTGACCTCAGGTGATCCTCCCACCTCAGCCTCCCAAAGTACTGGGATTACAGGTGGGAGCCACTGCACCCGGCCTTTTTTCTTGAGACGAAGTTTTGCTCTTGCCCAGGCTGGAGTACAATGGCGTGATCTCGGCTCACTGCAACCTCCGCCTCCCGGGTTCAGGCGACTCTCCTGCCTCAGCCTCCCGAGTACCTGGGATTACAGGCACCTGCCACTACACCGGGCTAATTTTTGTATTTTTAGTAGAGACAGGGTTTCACCATGTTGGCCAGGCTGGTCTCAAACTCCTGACTTCAGGCAGTCTGTCCACCTCAGTCTCCCAAAATGCTGGGATTATAGGCGTGAGCCACCGCATCCGGCCTAATAGAGATATTTCAACCATGAATCTCCTTTGTTAATCCTTTCTATGTCTTGCAGTTAGGTTATTATTATTTTTTTCTTGTTGCTTTCCCAGCCAGCTTTATTAATATACAATTGAAAAAAATTGTGTTTATTTATGGTATGCGTGATGTTTTGATGTATGTACATACTGTGAAATGATTACGTCAAGTGAATTACTTTATCTCTCACCTCACATACTTTTCATGTTTTTATGGTGAGAACATTTCACCATTTCCAAGTATATAATACATTACTAAATGTAGTCACCACAGTGTGCAATAGATCTCCAGAACTTATTGCCCCAGTATAATTGGACTTTTGTACCTTTTAACCAGTGTCTCTCTGTGCACCCTCCTCACTTCCTCCAGTGTCTGGCACCATCATTTTACTTTCTCTTTCGTGAGTTCAACTTTTTTAGATTCCACATGTAAATGAGATCATGTAGTATTTGTCTTTCTGTGCCTGGCTTATTTCATTTATAATGTCCTCCAGGTTCATTCGTGTTGTTGCAAATGACAGGATTTCCTTCATTTAAGGCCAAGTCGTATTCTATTGTGTATATATATATGTAGATACATATATATATGTATATATGTATATGTAGATACATATATATGTATATATGTATATGTAGATACATATATATACACATGTATCTACATATACATATATACATATATATATGTCACCTTGTTTTCTTTATCCATTCATTCGTCCATAAATACTTAGTTTTATCCCGTATCTTAGGTATTGCGAATAGTGCTGTAATAAACATGAGAGTGCAGATATCTCTTTGACATAATGATTTCATTTTCTTTGGATGCATACCCAGAAGTGGGAGTGCTGGATCATATTGTAGTTCTATTTTTAATTCTTGGAGAAACCTCCAGATTGTTTTTCCTAATGGCTGTACTAATTTATATTCCCACCAACAGTGTGTGAGAGTTCCTTTTTCTCTATGTCCTCACCAGCCCTTGCTATCTTTTTGTTATTTTTTGATAAAAGCCATTCTTACTTGTGTGAGGTGATATCTCATTGTGGTTTCACTTTGCATTTCCCTGATTATTAATGATGTTGAGTATTTTTTCATTTACCTGTTGTCCATTTGTATATCTTCTTTGGAAAAATGTCTATTCAGGTCCTTTGCCTATTTTTTCCATCAGGTTATTTGTTTTCTTGCTATTGAGTATTTTGAGTTCCTCATATATTTTGGATGTTAACCCCTTATCAGATGTTTGTTTCAGAAATATTTCCTTGCATTTTGTAGGTTTCCTCTTCATTCTGTTGATAGTTCCTGTGCAGAAGCTTTGTAGTTTGGTATTATGCTATTTGTTTATTTTTGCTTCTGTTGCCTGTGTTTTGGGGGTTATAGCCAAAACAATTATTGCCCAGAGCAATATCAGGAAGCTTTTACCCTATGTTTTCTTCCAAAAGTCTTATAGCTTCAGGTCTGTGTTGAAGTCTTTAGCCCATTTTGAGTGTTTTTTATATATGTCATGATTTAAGAGTCTGATTTTATTCTTTTGCATGTGGATATCCAGTTTTCCAACACTATTACAGTTAGGTTAATTTTTATAGGACTTTCATCTTGAATAGTTCTTTAATGTGCACTGGCCACCTTGTTGATACAATATAAAATCATTGGCAACTTGGTTTTACTCTTTTTCATTAACAGTGGAATGTGGTTGTTCAGATGGTGGACTCAGGAATTAGACCTACGTGGGAATACATCTTGGTGTAATCATTCACCAGCTGTGGAACTTTGTGCTTGTTCCTTTCATTGGCCACTTGTGTACCTCTTTGGGCTTGCCATTTGTCTTCAGGCATCTATTTCCTAGCCTACCGAATGAGATCATATTTATAACTACCTTCCCCAATTGGCTCTTTATTTCTGTGATCTATGGATGCATTTAAAATACCTAGTACAGTTCCTGGCACACCATAAATGCTAGCTGGTGGTATTATTTCCTCAACTTGAACTCTCAGGCAGGCTTATCTTTTTTCTCTGTACTTTTCTCTGTACTATCTACCTCTGTACTTTTTTCTCTACCTCTGTAGTTTTTTCCCTGCCACAGCTTTGCTGTTGTTATTCTTTTCATTTGAAATGTTCCTCTATGCCTCTTTACAAACCATGGACATTTAATCTATCTTCCAGCAATTAAGTCCTCATGAATCCTGATTTGACTGTTCTAATTCACCAAGATCATTTCTTTTCATGGAGTCTATGTGTCTACTGTCAGTTCCATTTATTGTGACTCTCAATGATACTTTGGGATTTGATTTTTGTATTTTCTTGTTTTGTTAATAAGACTCAAAGTTCCATGCAGTCAAGTGCTCTCTAAATTTTTACATATTTCTAAAAATTGAGCACACAGGCATGTTTTGGATTTTTTGTCTTTTATTAAAAAATGATTTTTTGTTATGTACCATGAACTGTATATATTCTGAACACTGAAGATACTACTAGTTATTTTAATTGTTAACAATTTTATTAAGTTATATGAGTTTGTAATACACTCAGATACATTCAAATTTCCTTTATTATTTATTTTAGCAGGATCTTTCACAAAAATTTATTTTTAAAGTGCCATGATTAGATTACACATATGCAGGGCACTGAATTTATAAGTAAATGGATCAAATAAATAAATGCATCAGATGTATATACATTTAAATAAAATTATTCACATATACATATATATAAGAAAAGTTAAATACATTTTTTAAAAAGATGAAAATATAAAATTAGCAATAAAAAAGAAGTGAAATAAAAGTAAAAATGGAAGTTCCTTGAACTTCTCTGCCGCTAGAATACCTCTCTGGCCCTGTTTTCTTCTTATGTCCTGCCCTGTTGCTAGACTTCCACAACTTTTGAAATAAATATTTTCCCTGTTATATTATTGAAACTGACAATATTTGTGCTGATCGGCAGCCTACTTTTTTCACTAAGTTTATTTTATAAAAATTTTTACGTTTCATAAGTAGATCCCTATGGTATTTTTAATAGTTACATAGTATGCCAGTGTATGATTGTTTTGTAATTTATTTAACAATTAACTTATTAGTGGATAGTTAGATTGTTTATAGTATTTTGCTGTTATTATATGAATATCCTTCACATATTTTAGTATTCTGGGCCAATTATTTTCTTTGGACCTTTTCTTAGGAGAGGCATTTTGGTGGCTAGAAATATATCCTCTATTTATGCTGCATATTGTCAAACTGCCTTCTGTAAAGTCTATACCAATGTATTCACTGAAGATTAACCTGTGTTCCTAAATTTTTATTAATCTTTTAAAATACTTGTTTACATTAGGTAAAACATTTCATCTTTCAATATTCTTTGATTCTGGAAAGATTGAACATATGTTTTGAAATGTATATTGGCCATTTGTAGGCATTTTATAAATTGCTTCCTCATATACCATTTCCATTTTCTACTAGAATGTTCACCTTTTCTTATTAATTTATACATTAACAGTATCAACTATTTTTTATATACAGGGTGGTCGCTAAGTCTAGAAACACAGGAAAGTATATGATAAATGGTTTGTAGATATTATAATTCATGATCAAATAATACCTGTTTCCAGATTTTATGGCTACCCTCTACATTCTACAAATAATTCCCTTTTCTCTGCCTACCTCCGAGTATGTCATTTATCATTAACTGAGTTTAGTGTGTTTTGTCAGAGGGATTATTTAGATTTTTATCTAAAAATGTGGCCAAATTTATAGGGATGTTTTATTTTCAGTTTTGGCTTTGGTTTTAGAAATGCCTTTCTCATTGAGGAATTAGTCACCCAAATTTTCTCCCATGACTTTTATTACTTTATTTTAAATAATTGATCATTTAACCCACTTAGAATTTATATAGGTGTTAGTGTGAAGTAAGGCTCCATCTTTATTTTTCAGAATGGCCTGCTGGTTGTTCTCAGAAGAGGCCTCCACCTGAGGCTTTAATGACTGCTAACTAACAGATTTCAAGCTCTTGGGAAATCCCTAACATCTCTGAGTCTCACTTTTCTCACTTGTAAAATGGGGAGTTAGAATATTTCTTATCTCAAATTGAAGTCCATGTAGGGTAAATAACTTGTCCAGAGTCTAACATCTTTTCTCATTTGGAATAGAACTTTACCCTGTACACTATTTCTTTTTTTTTTTTTTTTTTTTTTTTTTTTTTTTTTTTTTTTTTTTTTTTGAGATGGAGTTTCGCTCTTTTACTCTTGTTGCCCAGGCTGGAGTGCAATGGCACAATCTCGGCTCACTGCAACCTCCGCTTCCCGGATTCAAGCAATTCTCCAGCCTCAGCCACCCGAGTAGCTGGGATTACAGGCATGCGCCACCACACCCGGCTAATTTTGCATTTTTAGTAGAGACAGGGTTTCTCCATGTTGGTCAGGCTGGTCTCGAACTCCCAACCTCAGGTGATCTGACTGCCTCGGCCTCCCAAAGTGCTGGGATTACAGACGTGAGTGAGTGCGCTCGGCCTACCGTGTACACTATTTCATGTGTCATTTAGATAACTATAGTTTGGGGTGAAAGAGATGATTTTTACCTGGTCATAAATTGAGAAATCTAAGGTTAGAGTTGGTGAATGGTATATAGATTCTTTTTTATTTTTGGTCAGCAGATGTTATTTTAAATTGATGAAATATGATATTATTTTATATAAAATACTTTTCATAACAGAAACTTGGAAATATGAAGTGCTCTCAGAAGAATTAGTAATGTTACTTTGTAAAAAATACAAGAAAATGTTAACTCAGAAATCAAAGTACAGATACAGAACATAGTTTTTATTTTGATTTTGTTTAAAAACTCTAACCTCAAGATGATTTCTTATTTAATAAATATAATGTAAATTTTTGAAAGATTTATAAAGAATTAAACAGGAAGGCCAGGTGCAGTGGCTCACACATGTAATCCCAGCACGTTGGGAGGCCAAGGCAGGAAGATAACTTGAAGCCAAGAGTTTGAGAACAGCTTGGGCAACATAGCAAGACTCCATCTCCACTAAAAAAAAAAAATAGCTGGGCATCATAGGGTGCATGCCTGTAGTCCCAGCTCCTCAGAAAACTGAGGCAGTAGGATCACTTGAGCCCAGGAGTTTGAGGCTGCAGTGAGCCATGACTGTGCTACTGCACTGCACTCCAGCCTGGGTGTCAGAGTGAGACCCTGTCTCAAAAAAACAAAAAAAGGAATTAAAAGAATTATACCAGAGAAAATGAGAAAATGCCCAGAGTCAGTCTTAGCAATTTCAGGATAACTCAAAAAAAAAAAAAAAAAAAAAAAAAAAAAAAAAAAAAATAATGAAAAAAGTTTATTAAAACTTTTGGATAAACTAAAAAAAAAAAAAAAAAAAAAAAAAAAGAAAGAAAGAAACTAAGTAAAAAAGATTATTGAATGGTTTGTAGTCACTGAAGTCAGAGCTAGAAAAGACCTTAACTTACCTGATTTTTCTTTGAAAAGAATGTGGCTTTGATTTGCATTCTCTGATGGCCAGTGATGATGAGCATTTTTTCATGTGTCTGTTGGCTGCATAAATGTCTTCTTTTGAGAAGTGTCAGTTCATATCCTTCACCCACTTTTTGATGGGGTTGTTTGTTTTTTTCTTGTAAATTTGTTTAAGTTCTTTGTAGATTCTAGATATTAGCCCTTTATCAGATGGGTAGATTGCAAAAATTTTCTCCCATTCTGTAGGTTGCCTGTTCACTCTGATGGTAGTTTCTTTTGCTGTACAGAAGCTCTTTAGTTTAATTAGATCCCATTT
>NW_026652276.1:172504659-172505006 GCF_009828535.3 Hylobates moloch | reverse complement strand
CATGCCTATGTCCTGAATGGTATTGCCTAGGTTTTCTTCTAGGGTTTGTATGGTTTTAGTTCTGACATTTAAGTCTTTAATCCATCTTGAATGGCGATCATTAAAAAGTCAGGAAACAACAGGTGCTGATGTGGAGAAATAGGAACACTTTTGCACGTCGGTGGGACTGTAAACTAGTTCAACCATTGCGGAAGACAGCGTGGCAATTCCTCAGGGATCTAGAACTAGAAATACCATTTGACCCAGCCATCCCATTACTGGATATATACCCAAAGGATTATAAATCATGCTGCTATAAAGACACATGTACACATATGTTTATCGCGGCACTATTCACAATAGCAAAG